>NC_043710.1:55953257-56087544 GCF_006229205.1 Suricata suricatta
TGGAGTAAAATTGCTGTCATATGGTACTTGCATGTTTAGTTTTTTAAAAAAACTGCCAAGCTGCTCTCCAGAGTAGTTGTCCCATTTTACATTCCCACCAGCAATGTATCTATGAGTGAACTAATTTCTCTGCATCCTTGCCAGCATTTGGCATTGTCACTATTTTTATTTTAGACTTCTGATGGGTGTGTAATGGTATTTTTTGTAACTTTTAATTTGTATTTCTCTAGTGGCTAATGATGTTGAACATCTTTTCATGTGCTTGATTTCAACCTGAATATCCTCTTCAATGAAATGTCTCTTCATGTATTTTGCCTATTTTCTAATTATGTATGCAGGCGTTTTTGGGTTTTTTTACTGTTCAGTTTTTAGACTTCTTTATATATTCTAAATACTAGTCCTTTGTCAGATACATGGTTTGTAAATAGTCTCTCCCACTTTTTGGCTTCTATTTTCATCCTCTTAATAAGGTCTTTTGAAAATCAAATGTTTGTAATTTTGATGAGGTCCAACTTACCTACTTTTCTTTTCATGGACTGTGCTTTTGGGCTAAGAAATCTTTGCCTACCCCTAGATCCTAAGTACCTTATCCTGTGTGTTTCCCTAAGTTTTGAAACTTTGGTCATTATTTTTAAATTTTGTTTTGCCTATGGATGTTCCAGTACTCCAGCACCATTTTTTCAAAAGTCTATGTTTCCAACATTTATTGCTTTTACAGCTTTGTTACAAACCAATTGGGCATAAATCCCTATCAGATACCAACAACATTTTTCACAGAACAAGAACAAATAATACTAAAGTTTGTGTGAAACCACAAAAGCCAAAATAGCCAAAGCAGTCTTGAAAAAGAAAAACAAAACTGGAGGTACCACAATGACAGATTTCAAGATATACTACAAAGCTGTAGTAATCAAATAGTAGGGTAGTGGTAAAAAAAAAAATAGACACATAGATCAACAGAACAGAATTGAAAACCCCGAAATAAACTCTTGGTTATATGGTCAATTAATCTGTGACAAAGGAGGCAAGAATATGCAATGGGAAAAAGATAATCTCCTCAGCAAATGGTGTTGGGGAAACGACATTTACATGCAGAAGAATGAAACTGGACCACTTTCTTACTCTATACATGAAAATAAACTCAAAATATATTTAAAACCTAAATGTGAGACCTGAAACCATAAAATTCCTTGAAGAAAGGATACACAGTAATCTCTTTGATATCAGCTGTAGAAACATTTTTCTAGATATGTCTTCTTTGAAAAGGGAAACCAAGGCAACTATAAATTATTGGGACCACACCAAAATAAAAAGCTTCTGCACAGTGAAGGAAAGCATCAACAAAACAAAAAGACAAGCCACTGAATGGGAGAAGATAATTGCAAATTGTATATCCAATAAGAAGTAAATATCCAAAATATATAAAGAATACAACTTAGCACCAAAAAAAATCACAAATAATCCAATTAAATGTGGACAAAGACATGAACAGACATTTTCCCAAAGGAGACATACAGATGGCCAACAACATGTGAAAACATGCTCAACATCACTCATCATCAGGGAAATGCAAATAAAAACCATAATGAGATATCACCTCATGCCTGTCAGAATGGCTAAAATAAAAAACAAGAAACAACAAGTGTTGGTGAGGATGTGAAGAAAAAGAAAGCCTCATACACTATTGGTAGGAATGCAAACAGGTGCAGCCACTGTGGAAAATAGTATGGAGCTCATCAAAAAATTAAGAATAAAATTGCCATATGAATCAGTAATTCCACTACTAGATATTTACCTAAAGAAAATGAAAATACTAATTCAAAAAGATATATGTTCCCCTATGATCATCACAGCATTATTTACAATAGCCAAGATATGGAAACAACCCACGTGTCCATTGACTGATAAATGGACAAAGAAGATGTGGTCCATATATACAATGGAATATTACTCAGCCATAAAAATAAGAATGAACTCTTGTCATTTGCAACAGCATGGATGAACCTAGAAGGGTATAATGCTAAGTGAATTAAGTTAGTCAGAGAAAGACAAATGCCATATGGTTTTATTCATATGTGGAATTTAAGAAAGAAGTGAATGAAGAAAAAAGATAAACCAAGAAGCAGACTTATAACTATAGAGAACAAACTGATAGTTCCCAGAAGGGAGGTGGGGGGCGAGGTAGAGGATGTGTGAAATAAGGTCAAGGGGATTAAGAGTACCGAGTATTGTATAGAATGGTTGAATCACTATATTGTACATCTGAAACTAATGTAACACTGCATGTTAATTGTACTGGAATTAAAAAGTAAATAAATAATTTAAAAATTATTTTAATCATGTTCTATTTGTTTCAGTCATTATAATAAAGAGTGTTTTATGTTAAATAAAAACCCCACAGGGGCGCTTGGCTGGCTCAATCGGAAGAGCATGTAGCTTTTGATCTTGTGGTCATGAGTTTGAGTCCCATGTTGGGTGTAGAGATTGCAAAAAACAAACCCCTCAGAAACCAGTTGGGCACATTTGTATGGGCTGATTTCAGGATTCTATGATTGATCTGTGTCTTTTCCTCCATGCTAATTGATGTGTCTTTCACCACACTAATACCATATATTTAATTTTTTGTAATGTTTATTCATTTTTTGGGAGACAGAGTGGCAGAGGGGCAGAGAGAGAGACACACACAGAATCTGAAGCAGGCCCCAGGCTCCAAACCATCAGCACAGAGCCCAATATGGGGCTCAAACCCATGAAGCATGGGATCATGACTTGGGCTGAGGTCGGACGCTTAACTCACTGAGCCACCCAGGTGCCCCACTGATACCATGTATTATTGATTGCTATAACTATATAATGTCTTATAATAAAATATTTTCATTCCTTCCACTTTATTCTTTTTTTCCAGAATTGTTTTAGTTATTGTAAATTGTTGTCGTTTTTTGCCTTTCCATATAAACTTTAGAATAACCTTGTATATATCTAAAAAATTATTGATGGAATTGCACTGAGCACGTATATCAATTTGGGAAGAATTGACATATTTGCTATATAGGGTCTTGAAGTCCATGAAGATAGTGTGCCTCACCATTTATTTAGATCTTCTTTGACTTCTTTCATCAGCATCTTGTACTTTTCAGCATACAAATCTATACATGTTTTGTTAGATTTATACCTAAATATTTCTCTTTTTTGAGCAACTCTAAATGGTATTGTATTTTTAATTTCTGTGTCCATGTGTTCATTGCAAATACATAGAAATGTGACTGATTTTTGTATGTTTATTTTGCATCCTGCAAGATACCTTGCTAAACTCACTTATTAGCCATCGGAATTTTAGGTAGATTCCTTAGGATTTTCTATGTAGATAATTTTGTGCCATCTGCAAATAGAGACAGTTCTATTTTCTTCCTTTCTGATGGGTATGCATTTAATTTTTTTGTTTTGCCTTGAGGTACTGACTAGAACTTCCAGTACTATGGTGAATAGAGTAGTAAGAGCAGACCTCCTTGCCTTTTTCTAGTTTTAAGGGAAAAGCATTTATCTTTCACTGTTAAATAAACTGTTAGTTGTAGGCTTGTTGTAGATGATCTTTATTAAGTTGAGGAAGTTTCCCTCTATTCATGTTTTCCTAAGAGTTTTTTTTTAAATCATGAAGGATGTTGAATCCTGTCAAAATTTTTTTATTTTGTAGTGATACATGATCATGTGATTTTTTCTTCTTTACCCTGTTATTGGTAGATATCATTACTGATTTTTGAATGTTGACTAGCCTTGCAAAGCTGGAATAAATCCCACTTGGTTATGGTGTATCATTCTTTTTATACATCAATGTATTTGGTTTGCTAATATTTTGTTGACAAGTTTTGTATCTAAGTTTATGATAGATATTGGTCTAAAGTTTTCTTTTTTTGTGTGTCTTTGGTTTTGGTATAGGTTAATACTAGATTCATAAAATGAATTGTGAAGTGTTTTTGCTTTTCTGTTTTCTGGAAGTGATTGTGTAGATTGCCTTTATTCTTTTTTAAACATTTGGTAGAATCTCTGTAAAATCATCTGATCTGGAGATTTCTTTTCAGAAGTTTTTTTTTTAATTTTTTAAAATGTTTTTTATTAATTTTTGATACAGGAGAGACAGAGCATGAGAGGGGGAGGGTCAGGGAGAGAAGGAGACACAGAACTGGAAGCAGGCTCCAGGCTCTGAGCTAGCCGCCAGCACAGAGCCTGACGTGGGGCTCGAACCCACGAATGTGAGATCTGACCTGAGCCGAAGTCGGAGGCTCAACCGACTGAGCCACCCAGGCGCCCCTCTTTTCAGAAGTTTTAAAATTACAAATTCAGTTATATTAATAATTATAGGTTTATTAAAAGCATCTATTTCATATGGATGAATCGTAGTAGTTTGTGTTTTTCAAGGAATTGGTCCATTTCATCTAAGTTGTTGAATTATGTGTATAGAGTTGTTTGTGGTACTCACTACTTATCCTATTAAATCTTACGTTGACTGTAATGATGTCCATTTTGTCATTCCTGATCTTGGTAATTTGTGTTCTCTCTCTTTTTGTTTGTCTTGTTACAGATTTGGCGATTTAATTTTTTTCAAAGAATTGGCTCTTTGTTTCATTGTTTTCATTGTTTTTATGTTTCTAATTTCATGGATTTCTGCTCTTTATTATTTCCCTCTTTCTACTTGCTCTGGATTTATTTTGCTCTTCTTTTCCAAATGATTTCTATGTGGGAGCTTAGAGGATTGATTTCAAATTTTTCCTCTTCTCTAGTGTATGGATTTACTGCTACAAATTTTTTTTCCTCAGTGTGACTTTAGCTATATCCCACAAAATTTGAGACATTGTATAGTCTTTTCATTAAGTTTAATGTATCTTTTTTTTTTAAATTTCCTTTGAGTCTTCCTTTGTGACTTATAGATTATTTCTAGGTATGTTGTGTTCCTGTTATCTTTCTGTTACTGACTCCTAGAATACACTATATGATTATAATTCTTTAAAAAAAAAGTTTCTTAATGGCCTAGCATGTGGTCTGTCTTGGTATATGTTCTGTGGGCAGGTTAAAAAATGTATATTCTGCTGTTGTTGGGTGCAGTATTCTTTAAATTTTAATTAGCATCTGTGGTAGATGGTGTTGGTGAGTTCTAAATCCTTGCTGATTTTCTATCTAGTTGTTCTACCAATTGTTCAGAGGAGGGTGTTGAAGTCTCCAAATATAATTATGAGTTTACCTATTTCTCATGTGAGTCCTGTTAGTTTTTGCTTTGTATATTTTGTAGCTCTGTTGTTTGGTGTATATCCATTTACGATTGCAATGTCTTATTGGCAAATCGATCCTTTTATCATTTTTTAATGTTCTGCTCTGTCTCTGAGAACTTTCTTTGCTTTGAAGCTTACTTTGTCTGATATTGTTATAGGCACTCCTGCTTTCCTTTGATTAATCTTGCATAATATATCTTTTTCCATCCTTTTACTTTCAATCTGCCTTTTCATTATACTTAAAGTGAGTTTCTTGTAGACAACATAGAGTTGGGTCATGCTTTTCCTCTGTACTCTGCCAATCTCTGTCTTTTAATTTGTATATTTAGCCCATTTAGACTTAATGTAATTATTGACATATTAAAGCTTAAGCCTGATATTTTATTTTTCTGTTTGTTCTCTTTATTATTTCTGTTTCTTTTTACTGTTTCCTGTGCTTGACATCACTAATCATCAGCAAATATAAGTTAAAACTATAACAAAGTGATATTACACATTCACCAGAATAGATACAATGAAAAACACTGAAAACATCAAGTGTTGACATGGTTGCAGAGCAACCAGAAGTTTCATACAATGTTGTTGGCAGTATAAAATGGTACAAACATTTCTTATGAAACTGAATACACACCTATGCTATGACCCAATTTTTTCCCTAGGAATTTACCCATTATAAATGAAAACATTTATACCACAAAAAAGATTTATATAATTACATTCACTGCAACTTTTATTTATTAAAATCCCAAACTAGAAGTGGTCCATGTGTCTATCAATAAGAGAATGGATATATAGTGGTATTTTTATATAAAGGAATGTTGCTCAGCAATTAAACTATCTTCCATGAGTAGCATAATGTGTGTTTCACAAGAGTCTCAAGTACTATGACTATGAAGAAGATGAAGATAAGCCCACATCTACTGCACAACCAAAAGTAGTATCACTTGTACATACATATCCAGAACTTAAGTCACATGACCACATATAGCTTTAAGAGGGTTTGAAAATACAGTCTTCTGCTGGGTCATCTTTTGCCTAGTTAAAAATTGGGCAATCTATTAATAAAATAAAAATGGGATATGTGGCAGTCACTGTCATAATTAAATTGAAAAACTAACAAAGGTGATATAAATTTACAGTTGTAGACATTTGCTTAAATATTGCTTTTTATTTCATTGTTTTCTATATTTTGGATTCTGTAAAAAAAAAAGAGAGAGGAATGGTTCTAAATATTTTCTGGGCTCTTGAGAAGCTTGTCAGCTTCAGGTGCTGGGCTTGTGGTGCCTAATGGATAGAAGGTATCTGAGGATGATGAGGCCACTGAGAGAGGGAAGGTGTGATCTCTCTCAGCCCCAGCCCTTGTCCTAGACAAAAAAGTAGCCTTTCAAAGTGTTTGGGGCCAGATTCAGCATGCAAATTGTGGGACTAAGGGAGTACAGATGCTCAGACAAAAAAAAATCAACTAATCCTTATGTAGCTGGGTAATAGTCTATGGGGGTCGGGGAGGAGGAAGTGGAGGGTAGAGGGAAGGGAATAACCACCAGAATGAGGCTCAGGCTAAGAAATTGGGAAGGGAGACAGTGTAACATGGACAGACATATACAATGGTAGGTTTTAGAGCAGATTACAAACGTCATTGTGAGTCATCAGTGGCAGTGCTGTTGTTTAAAAATAAACATAGTATTCAGATAGCTCCGGGGTCTGAGGGGAAAAATAGAGGTTGGATTTTATAAGCCCAGTCCCAAGGAACCTACAGTCTATAAATAAATATGTATAGTATGGGGAAAGTAACTCATGACTCAGTTCTTGGAAAAGATGAACTCAGTGCTCTAGTCTGAGAAAGGTGCTGATGGGAATTGGAAGGATCCCTGGGCTGGAAGACTGGGATCTGGGTTCATGTTCTGTGTCTTTCACCATTTGAGAATATGAATTCCTTTGGATTAGGTCATACATACTTTGATCCCTAGATCTCCGCCTACCCTAATGCCTGGCACACAGTAAGTTTTTAGTGAATATTTGCAGAGTGAATGAGTGATTTATTGATAAATAACTGGCTGTATGTCTTTGAACTGAGACCTTTTACCAGGGGTCTTGACCATAAAAGGAAACAGTGAGTCAAGGTGGCCCTCAGGTCCCTAGTGACCCTAAATTTTCAGGACATGAGGATGGATGTTTGACTACCATCACCTAAAAAGTATGTATCTCATAGCATTCAATGTAAATTCAACCCACAAGCTTCAACTCAAAGACTACCTCCTCCATATACCTCCCTGGCCTCTTCCTCAATAACTTGTCTATACCCCTGCTAATACATAGTCTGCCTAGATTATTGTGGGTTCAATTGATCACCCTCCCACCCACCCCACTTGATCTATGACCTGAGAATATAAAAATAAAGCTAACACCATACACAGGGCACTCTAAAAGTTTAAAATCATCAATGCATTTAATATCTTAACTTATAAAGTAGGTACTATTATTTCCCTCATTTCACAGATGAAGAGACTGAGGCACAGAGTGAGTACCTTGCTTACTATTAAGCTGCTAGTAAGTGCTAGGGATAGGATTCAAATCTGGGTAGTCAGGCTATGGAATCCATGCCTTTACCCAGGATTCAAATACCCCATAGCATGCATCTCATGGTTTGGCACATAATAGGTACTCAACAAAAATGTTTGTTAAATAAACAAAAGCAATAACCTGAAAGCTGGGTGAAGAGCCTGCAGGTCCCCTGAGCACCAATCTGCCTACTGAGTCCCAGCTTTTCTTCAACATATGGGGTTAGTGTGTTATTCCATCTGTTCATTCATCTATCCCTCCCTTTATTGGTCCATTCAATGAACAGTTACTGTCTTACCCTACCCCCCAGTGAGTGCCAGTGATACAAAATGGATTGGCACAAAAGTAGAGACAGAAGTATCCACAGACAATGGCAGTACAGGATTACATGAGCAACACAAGAGAGAGAGCCACGCTAACTCTACCTGAGTGGGGTCAGGGAACACTTTTTGGTCTATGTGACAAAATTCAATTTGGTGTTTTTAAAATCTGCTCCAGGTCCTTGTTGGACCAGGGACCCGCCTGATTCCAGTCCATATAACTGGAGTCAGAATAGCCACTTCCCAGCTGCTGGATGCAATCTTGTCCCGAGGATCAATAGCACTGTCTGTGGTCTGAATCCTGGTGTCTTGATTGGCTACTGTGCCCCTAGATTGAGCCATACCCCTTTGGACCCTTATTCTGATCGTTTGTCCTGACCCTTTAGCTCCAGGATCACAGCCAACCATGGTCCCCTTGCCAGATCACATCAGCTCCCTCCCTTTCCTGATTGGCAATGGCCAGGGGCCCAGCGTGACCCTAAGCATATGATGACATAGATCTGGGACCCCTCAGTTCCCTGATCTCTAGTTTGTTGATCTTCTCAGCTTCTAAGGAGTCACAGGTGAAATGAAGCAAGGACTAGAGCCAGAGCAGGCCTGTAAGGGCTCTGCGATGCTTGGTAAACTTGGCTTGTTAGCGCTGTACTGACCTCAGAAATCAGTCAGATCACTGCCCTTCCTAAGGTTCAGGAAAGGCAAGGAAACCACCAAAGAACATACAGGGAAGGAAATGGAACTGGAGCTCAGGGATCCTGACTACCAGCCTAGTGTTCTTTCTGTTATACTATGGATTCTGAAACCCATTTTTAGTAATGGAGCCTTCCTATTAAATTTTTACATAGCTCCCCATTGTACAAAGCAGAATGCCTCTGCTTCTTGGCCTCTCCCTCCCTGTCTCAGCCTTTAAGTCACTTTTTTTTTTTTTTTGGTGTCTCATTGTGGTTTTAATTTTAATTTCTTTAATGCCAACAGATGTTGAGCATCTTTTCATATGTTTATTTGCCATCTATAGATCCTCTATGAAGTGACTGATCAGGTCTTTTGCCCATTTTCTTTTTTTTTTTTTCGTCTTTTATTTTCAAGTTAGTTAACATTCAGTATACTCTTGGCTTCAGGAGTAGAACCCAGTAATTCATCTCTTATATGTTGTGCCCAGTGCTCATCCTGACAAGTGCCCTCCTAATGCCCATCACCCATTTAACCCACCTCCATTAACCCTTAGTTTGTTCTCTGTATTTAAGAGTCTCTTATGGTTTGCCTCCCTCTCTGTTTTTTTTTTAATCTTATTTTTCTTATTTTTTTTATCATTAGCTCTCAAAAGTAGAAGTTGAAGTTGGTCCAGTGAGATCTTAAGCCCATGCATAGATGGCAGTTGTCTCCCTCAGCCTGTTTCCATCTGTCTCACCTTCCACACTATATTCAGAGACCCTCCCAAAACCCAGACTGTCTGTGCCATCCCCCAGTTTAAAAATGTCCATCCATATATTTGAACAACAATGTTTATTAAATGCTTTATTGTGCCAGGTAGCAGTGCAATAAACAAGACAGTCTCTGCCTGCTTTGGGTGAGTGGGGGAGACAAAAAAAAACAACAAACAAACAAAAACCTATGGACAATCACACAAATTACTAAACAGGGGGTGCTGACTGAAAATAAATCAGGAGGATGGCTTGAGGCCAGAGAGCTGCATAGGGGCCAGATCTGGAAAGTCTTAAGTTTCACTAAAGTTACTAAGAGCAAAGGGAATGCAGTGAATAGTTTTCAGCAAGATAGCAATTCTGATGCTATTTATGTTTTAATATCATGCTGGTTGCTCTGCAGGGAGCAGGAGGGAGGAAGGCAAGAGTGGAAGCAGAGAGGCCTCTTAAAAAGAAATAGTGGTGTGGCGTGCCTCAGTCTGTTAAGTGTCCGACTCTTGATTTCTGTAATAATCTCACGGCTCATGACATTGGGCTTTGTGCTGACAGTGTGGAGCCTGCTTAAGATTCTCTCTTCTCTCTCCCCTGCTAACACACACACACACACACTCTGTCTCTCAAAAAAAAAAACAAACAAAAAAACCCACCTTTTTTTTCTTAAAAAAGAAGAGATTGTTGTAGCCCAAGTGAGAGATGATGGCTGCCTGGGCTGGATGGGCATGGCAGAGATGGAAAGAAAAGAGAAATTTAAGATATATTCTGGAGGCAGAATCCACAGGCCTAGCTGATGATTGGATATGTGGGGAGTGAGGAAAAATGAGGAATCAAGGATGCAATAGCTCCCATGGACCAGTGCAAGAGGGGTCTCTTCCTTGAGCCTTGTGCTTTAGAAGCCATATGTATCACCTCCTTCCCTGGCATATGCACATCCCTCCCCCCAGAGTTCTGTAAAGAATGTGTGACTGACTTGACACTCAAGAGCTGGTGCTTACTGCCAGCACTGCATGTCCTGTACACCAAACATTTCTTTTTGTGCCTAACCTTCACATGTCTTGCTTTACATCCACGATACAAAAAAAAAAAATGGTATGTTATACATACAATAAAAGAATACATTTAAGTGCACAGTTTGAGGAGATGAATATACCCACCTGTGTAACCACCATCCCACTCAATCATGGATGCAGACCATTCTCATTACATGGCTGAAGTTCTGTGGCTTGTGCTGCTGCCTAGATCAGAACTGGACACTGCTTTGGAGGATGCGGAGCCTGTGAGTGGCAGAGCTCTTGGGTGGAAGAAGAGATAAGCACATGAACAGGTCCTATGGAATCATTTCTCTCAAGTAGCCTGAGTGCATAATGAGACATCATTTCCCAGAGGAGCAGAGTCCACTTGTTTGCTTCTCTTTGTGTTCCAATTTGTGGTCCATGAGGAACCCAAGAATAGCTTTGTATTTGTAACAGTTGCACATGACAGTTAATAAATATGTTGAATATTAAAAAATCATACAACTTTTGCATGTGTTTATATGTAAACATATGGACATGGTCTGATTATAACATGTGTGAGCATGATACTGATTCTGGTTTTTTGCTTTTTTTTTTGAGAGAGAGAGATGTGGGGCAGGGGCAGAGGGAGAGGGAGAGAGAGAATCTTAAGCAAGCTCTACACCCAGTGCAGAGCTCAACACGGGGCTGCATCTCACAACCCTGAGATAATGACCCGAGCCAAAATCAAGAGATGGATGTTTAACTGACTGAGCCACCCAGGCACCTCAGCATGATACAGATTTTTTATGGACTTAAAT
Organism: Suricata suricatta; assembly: GCF_006229205.1. Lineage (NCBI taxonomy): Eukaryota > Metazoa > Chordata > Mammalia > Carnivora > Herpestidae > Suricata > Suricata suricatta. The sequence goes on from NC_043710.1 coordinate 55,964,626, forward strand.
ATTGCTTTAAGGACCAATGAAAATCACAGTATAACTGGTGATGATTTATATAATAAATTAAAATATTTGTGTTATAATTTATTACATATGTTAATTTTTATAAATTTACTTATCCCCCTATACCCCTCCCCTCTGGGAACCATCTGCTTGTTCTCTATAGTTAAGAATCTGTTTCTTGGTTTCTCTCTCTATTTTTCCTTGGTTCATTTGTTTTATTTCTTAAATTCCACACATATATGAAATTGTATGGTATTTAGCTTTCTCTGACTGCCTTATTTCACTTAGCATTATGCTCTCTAACTCAATCCATGTTGTTGCAAATGACAAGATTTCATTCTTTTTTATGACTCAATAATATTCCTTTGTATATATACACCACATCTTCCTTGTCCATTCAGCTATCAGTGGACATTTGGGCTGCTTCCATAATTTGTAAATAATGCTGCCATAAACATAGGGTTCCGTGTATCCCTTTGAATTATTGTTTTTTGTTTTTGTTTGTTTGTGGGTAAATGCCCGGTAGTGCAATTACTAGATTAAAGGGTAGTTTTATTTTTACATTTTTGAGGAATCACTATTTTTCACAGTGGCTGCACCAGTTTGTATTTCTACCAACAGTGAATGAGGATTCGTTTTTCTGCACATCCTCACCAACACTTGTTGTTTCTTGTGTTTTTGACATTAGCCACTCTGGTGTGAGGTGATACCTCATTGTGGTTTTGCTTTGCATTTCCTTGATGATGAGTGATATTGAACATTTATTCATGTGTCTGTTGGCCATTTGTATGTCTTCTTTGGAGAATTGTCTATTCATGTCTTCTGCCCATTTTAAAATCAGATTATTTGATTTTTGGCTGTTGAGTTGTGTAAGTTCTTTGTATATTTTGGATACAAACCCACTATTAGATATGTTATTTGAAAATATCTTCTCCTATTTAGTTGATTTTCTTTTAGTTTTGTTGATTGTTTCCTTTACTATGCAAAAGTTTTTAATTTTGATGTAGTCCCAATAGTTTATTTTTGCTTCTATTTCCTTTGCCTCAAGATACATATCTAGAAAAGTTTTGCTACTGCCAAGGTCAGAGAAATTATTTCCTGTGCTCTCTTCGAGGATTTTTATGGTTTCAGGTCTCACATTTAGGTCTTCAATCCATTTTGAATTTATTTTGTATATTGTGTAATAAAGTGGTCCAGTTCCTTTTTTTCCCCATGTTGCTGTCCAGTTTCCTCAACACCATTTGAGGAAGAGATTGTCTTCTTCCCATTGGATATTCTTTCTTATTTTGTCAAAGATCAATTGACCATATCATTGTGGGTTCCTTTCTGGGTTTTCTATTCTGTTCTATTGATTCCATATCTTCTTTGGTGCCAATATTGTTTTGATTTCTATAGCTTCAAATGTAACTTAAAAATCTAGAACTGTGATGTCTCCAACTTTTTTCTTTTTCATGATTGCTTTGGCTATTCAGGGTCATTTGTAGTTCCATACACATTGTAGGATTGCTTATTCTAGCTCTGTGCAAAATGCTGTTAGTATTTTGATAGAGATTACATTAAATCTGTAGATTGCTTTAGATAGTATAGACGTTTAATGATATTTGTTCTTCCAACCCATGATCATGGAATGTCTTTCCATTTCTTTGTGTCATCTTGAATTTCTTTCCTCAGTGTTGTTTTCAGAGTATAGGTCTTTCACTTCTTTGGTTAACTTTATTCCTAGGTATTTTATTAGGTTTGGTGCAATTGTAAATGGGATTGTTTTCTTATTTTCTCTTTCGGCTGCTTTATTATTAATATACAGAAATGCAACAGATTTCAGTATGTTGATTTTATATCTTGCAACTTTACTGAATATATTTATTAGTCCTAGCAGTTTTTTGGTGGCATCTTTAGGGTTTTCTAAATATAGTATTATGTCATTTGCAAATGGTCAAAGTTTTCTTCCTTGCCAATTTGGATGCCTTTTATTTCTTTTTGTTTTCTGACTGCTGTGGCTAGGACTTCCAGTACTATGTTGAATAGAAGTGGTAAGAGAGGACATCCTTCTCTTGTTCTTGACCTTAGGGAGAAAGCTCTCAGTTTTATAATTTATTACATATTTTAATTTTTACAAATGTATTTTATACATAAATATAATTATCATGAAATATATGATGTATTATGTGTTCCCATAACAAAATTTGACCATAATATATAAAATTCATGATACATTTTTAAATCTTTGCCTTTAAAGTTTTATTGACAATTCCAGTTATTACTGGAAAGTTTTTCCAAATTGAAATTAGTAAGTAGAAAAAAAGTCTAAAATATACAGTGATTCAACAAAGTTTATTTAATTTTGGACCTTATTGTCAATCAAATGGAACTATTTGAAAAATATTGAGTATAACTATGTAATTAGTGATTTTGCTAAAATAAAGGCAAGAACAAATATTATGAAATACATGATCATTTATGAATCATATATTTCTTTTTTACATAAATATTACTATCCATCAAAAGAACACATTAGATTCAGTCATCTTTGATATTTTGACAGCTTTCAATCATAAACTATCCAGAGCTTATGGACACATAAGAAACCAGACACAAAAGAGTATGTTGCCTAATTCCATTTAAATGAAGTCCTATAACAGGCAAAACTAACCTAGGGTGATAGAAATTAGATGGGTGATTCCCTGTGGGAGAGAGGAGGGGAAATTGGCTACAAATAGGCATAGGGAAACTTTCTAGGGTAATAGTAATTGACTGGGGTGGTAGTTACACAATGTATTTGTCAAAGCTCCTCAAGCTATGCCCTTAAAATGTGTGCATTTTATCATATGTAAAAATACCTCAATAAAGTTAAGGAGATTTTATCTCTTAATAAATATGTAATTGACTCAACCCGATGTATAACATCTAACTATTTGGGATTATGGCATTGTATTGTTGGCCTAGGCCCAGAGATAACACCTTGGTTTCCAGCAAGAGGCCCTAGGCAGACGAGGGTAACATTACTGAGATGGGGAAGCATAGGAGGGTTATATTTGATGGGGGCAGAACACATGTGCAGCTGGTGCATTTCAGGACTTCAGGACAGTTGTGCCTCTTAGGAAGACCACTGCTGCTCTGAGCCCCCTTGCTACCCCAGATGCCTGGGCTTTCTCCTGGGACCCTCAGATCTTCCGACTCACCAGCATCTAAAGTGTTAATACCTGGCACACCTATGGGCCTTCATGTTGCTGATCCCAAACCTTGGGGACCTGCTTGTGCCTCTGCTATAAATAATTTTAATATCTCTGCTGGTGGGTTTTGGGCAAGGAAACATGTAAGCCAGGGTTTATTCTGGGAAATATAAACTTAGAGATGACTATAAGACACCCAAGCATAAATATCAATACAATATATATAAATGGGTAGACATTGAGAGGTGAGGTCTGGGCTGGACATGGAGATGTTGGCTCCCCACTGTCAACACAAGTCTGTCCTGACTCCCTTAGGTTGATCATCCAGCCCCCACCTATCTTACCAGCTCAAAGTCCTGCCACCTCCCTGCCAGGTCCCCTGTCTTCTTCTTGCTGCTTCCTGATCACTCTGTGTTCTAGGACATGCTATGCCTCGGCCTGGAATGACCTATGATGTCTTCTCCACTGGCCACACTTCTAACTCATCCTCACTTCTCTCCTCATCCCGAGGCCTTCTACTTCCTGTTCTGCCTATCACGGCCCTCGGTAGATAAGAGAGCACACTGCTTTGTACACTTCTGTTTAGATCCCTGCCTCTTGCACTAGGCTATTAGCTTCTTCCAGGTTAGGATGGTGTCTGGTGGCTCTCCGGGCCCACCCGAGGCCCTTACTTATATGGAGCTATTTTCCAGAAAACACTGAAGGAAGGGGTGGTAATTCACAGTCCTGATGGTATTTACCACAGCCCCACCCTCACTCCATAGCCTCTGTGTATGTTGAGTCACATATTTAGACAAGCTAGACTTGCTCTTCTTAAAAGAATAGGCTCTTTAATGGAAAAGACCATTCCTTACACATCAGTTCTCACTATCTCACAGTCTGAGAAAGAGCACACAAAAGAAAAGAATGGAGGAGCTCAGTCAGTTGGAGTTTAATCTCAGCCTGGACTCTTAAGAGCTGAGTAGCCTTAGGGAAGTTACTTAACCTCTCTGAGCCTCAGATTTCTCAGGTGTTAAGGATAGGGATAGCGGTACCTATACTATAAGGAAGATGTGAGGACTAAATCAAATAATGTATATAAAAGTGTTCAGTGTTTACCAGGGGCTGGGGGGAAGGAGGAATGGGGAGCTATGGGTACAGAGGTTCAGTCTGAGATGATAAAAAGTTTTGAAGATGGATAGTAGTGATGGTTGTATCACAACGTTAATATAGTTAATGCCGGGGCGTCTGGGTGGCTCAGTCGGTTAAGCATGCGATTTTGGTTCAGGTCATGATCTCATCGTTTGTAGGTTCGAGGCCCGCGTCGGGCTCTGGGCTGACAGCTCAGAGCCTGGATCCTGCTTCGAATTCTGTGTCTCCCCTGAGACACAGCCACTGAGCTGTATACTTAAAATGTGACTGAAATGGTAAATTTTATATACTGTATATTTTACCACAATATAAATAAAGAAATAGATTAATTGATAGAGGTCCAGAGTAAGAGACGCCAGACCCCCTTTCCCTCACACAAAAAAATCATGGTCTCAGGTACTGATCTCTGTGTCTGAGTTTCCTTCTTCCTTCCTTCTGGATTTATCTTCACCTGGGTTCCAGGGCCATGGCCAAGAGGCAGGATGAGGAAGAGCAGGATGGGTGTCCAGAGAGGAAGTGATTAAATGTTGAACGAGGATCTGGTGGCTGTGGGTCAAAGCCAGGACGGCCTGCTGGGAAGGCCTGGCTTGAGGAGCCAGGCTGCCTTTCTCCCTGGAAGGAAGAGGATATCCGGGGGTCAGGGATGACACTAGTGTTTTGGGCCATGGGAGAGAAGTGAGATATCCAAATTAAGGAGGAAAGGCGGGTGGGAATTGCAGGATGTCCATATTGACCCATGCTGCAAAAATAAATACTTCTGGGAGTAACTACTACGTAAATAAATAAGTACAGATTTTTTTTTTAAAGCCCTCAAATCCACTTTTTTCCCCTCCACTTTACCAAGGACAAGGGCAGCATAATAAAACTGAGAAGGGAAACAAAGAGATTTTAGACTCTGGCTGCTATGGGGAAATTACAAATGAGGCCGGATGCTATTTTTGTTTCTTTTTCATTATGAAAAATACCTTGCCTGACACGGGCACCCTGCCACCATTGGAAGAACCGTGAGAATCCAGTTTGTTCCCAAAACACTGCCATGGGGAGGTGAGGTCACAAGGGAACATGGCTTTCCCCCAAGGCAGCCCTAACCAAAAATAAATAAATGAATACATGATAAATAAATAATGTTCTAGAAATAAGAATCAGAGCACATGGCTCTGGTCTAGCGCTTTCACATCCTAGCTGGGTTCCCTGGGGCAAATCATTTCCTCTCTCTGCATTTTGGTTGTGTTCATTTCATTGGATGCTTCTATCTCTGATACTCTGAGTCTAAGATATAGTCTTTTCAAGCCCTTGAAGAGAACTATAGTGGAAGTTGAAGAGAGGAAAGAAAATGCTGAGCTGGATAGTCGAGCTGAGTATCCCAGCGTTGGAAGAGAGGTTATCTAACTCAGTCATTCACACATTCATTCATTCATTCATTCATCTATTTAGTATTACTATCTGAGCAAATATTCTGTGCCTGGCCTTGTGTAGGGAGCTGAGGGCCACAAATGGATCAGACTCAGTTTCTACCTTCACCAAACTTATAGTCTAAAGGATGGAGGGGATGATGTGCGGGCAAGACAAGAGGGTAAATGGATAATTATACTACCAGGGCCTATGGGACTGGAGACTGAGCATATGGGGTATGGTAAGAGTGCAGAGTGGGCAAAGCTCACTTGGCTTCTAGAAACCAGAAAAGGCTTCCAGAGGATGTATCCACTCAAAGGACAAGTAGAAGGTGATTAGGCAGATAAAGGGGGAGGGGGAACACCAGAACGGTGTATGTACAAGTGACCCAGTCATTCATATCATCATCCCAGGGGAATGATGTTCTACCTTACAGTTCTTCAGGTAAAGACATTCCAGAGTTTGGGAAGTCATTAGACCAGAATTTCTCAAACATGAGTCTGTAGACTCCTCAGAGCTCATAGATAAGGAGATAGATAGATAGATAGATAGATAGATAGATAGATAGATATTTTTTAGGAGCCTAAAATGTGTCTATGAGATCTTATAAATGTTGTATTCTGGTGATAATCCAAACAAATTAAAATAAACATGTTCTGAATTGTCTGGAAGACCACCACCTGCCAAGCCACCTTGGCATTTACTTTATGCTTGTGATCACTCTGGTGCCCAGTAATTAATTGTTAGAGTCTGACCAGGAATACAGGGAGGCGGACTTAATATAAATGATGCTCCTCTGCCAAATGAAAGTCAAATGGGTTCTTGGTGTATTATCGAAATGAAGGTTCTCCATGAGTTTGACCAGAGACGCATGGTGGGGGCTGCCTGCAGTCACACGGGGCTGTGAGTGTGCCAGACTCAAAAGAACTAAGCCCTAGGTGTCTGAGGCACAGTCACGGTTCAGAAAGCAATTTAATTTTAGCAAAACGTCTTCTATCACATTCAATTGAAATCTTTAAGTTTTAGAGGTTTTATAGTTTTATTTTCCATTTGTCTTGGTTAAGAATTGTAGAAGAACTGTAGGCACAAGGAATGTGTACAGAGTTTTGTGCTTAAAAATATGTAAGTGGTATTAAAATAAAAAATAAGTTAAGCTAATTTTGGAGTGAGTCTGTGAAAATTAAAACATTTTTTTAAATTTTATTTTTCTCAAGTTCCACATAAGGGGAAAAATAGGTTTTTTTTAATTTTTATTTTTTTAAATTAAATAGTTTATTACCAAGTTGGTTTCCATATAACACACAGTGCTCTTCCCCACAAGTGCCCCCCTCCATGACATAAGAGACTCTTGAATGTGGAGAACTAACTGAGGGTTGATGGGGGGACAGAGTAGGGGAGAAATGAGTGATGGGCATGGCACTGAGGAGGGCACTTGTTGGGATGAGCACTGGGTGTTGCATGTAAGCGATGAATCATGGGAATCTACCCCCCAAACCAAGACCCCACTGTATATACTGTATGTTAGCCAACTTGGAGGTCGTTTAATCTGAATTTTATAGCTCAAGAAACAGCCTCAGAGATGTAAAAGAAATTTGCTCAAATAGTTGAATTGGATTCATACCTAACTCTCAAACATGCAGATGGCGTTTGCTTGTGACATTGCCCAAAATACTCACACTCTGCCAGGTCCATCTATGGAAATCTTTTCTGCCTTTTAAGAATTCTTAACAGAATTAAGCTCTCCTCCTCCTGTGTGCTCATACCTTTTACTTAGCCTCACGGTTTGCAAGAATTTAATCTAGTTTTGTATTATACAAAGTCAGTTTACCCAGGACACACCCACTGGGGTTAGGGAATGGGGAGAGGTTATCTGGGGTCTATGAACAATCAAATGTTCTCTGGCTCTGAGACCCCACCCAGTGAAGTCACTTACATCCAGAGCCCCTTCCCAGCAAACCCCTACCACTCCTTTCCCATGGCCTGGTCCCAGGGGCTCACTTAGGTGTTTGTTATATTGAATGGAATTGCACAGAGCCAGAGAACATTTGCCCTGTGACTATAGTGTCTGGTCTGGACAAGTCATTTGAACTCTCTGGGCCTCACACTCTGTGAAATGGGTTAGGAATGTGGGTGTGTATGGAACTCTTGCTGAAGTCCTACCCATCTTTAACATTCTCTATTTCAAAAGTTGTAGCCAGAGCATAGGCATGGGACCTATGGCTAGATAAAGTTTATTGGAGTGGGTATTTCCTGAGACTACATTTATTATAGTATATCTTCACGGCTATAGTGAGAAGGGGAAAGAATGGATATTGAAAACAAAATTTACCATTGTCACCTTTGTTCACTCATGCTCTTTCTGTTATTCTTAATTCATTTTTATCTATGTATTTCATTTGTATAATTTATATTGCTGTCTTTACATTCACAAATCTTTTTTCTATGTCTAATCTACTGTTACTCTCACCCAGTATATTTGTCATCACAGACATCTGAGGTATTCATCTCTAAAGGTTTGATTTGAGTCTTTTTTCATGTCTTTTGTGCCTCTATTTAACTTTCTGAACATATGCAACATTTGGAATTTCTTTTTTTTTAATGTGTATTATTTATTTCTTAAGGGAGAGAGACAGACAAACAGAGTGTGAGCAAGGGAAGGGCATAGGAGAGGGAGACACAGAATCTGAAGTAGGCTCCAGGCTCTGAGCTGTCATCACAGAGCCCCACATGGGCCTTGAGTTCATGGACCACAGATCATGACCTGAACCGAAGTCTGATGCTTAACTGACTGAGCCACCCAGGTGCCCCAAACATTTGGAATTTCTGAATGAAGAAACTGAGTTTAGAGAAGTTGTTTATCAAAGGTCATTAAAACAAAGGTGGTCTAGGTGTGCTTGGCTGGCTCAGTCAGTGAAGTGTGTGACTCTTGATCTTATAGCTGTGGTTTCAAGCCCCATGTTGGGTATAGAGATTACTTAAAAGATAAAAAGGAATTAAAAATAAAACTGAGGTGGTTTATCTCTAGCACCCATGTTTTAAGCCATCAAATTGTACTGATTTTTTCATATACTATTTTCTCATTTGTGTGATTAACTGCTATTAAACCTATGGTGTCATTTCTAATCAATGGCAGTTTAGAATAGAGAGGATTCAGGGGTACCTGGGTGGCTCAGTTGGTTAGGCATCTGTCTTTGGCTCAGGTCATTATCTCATGGTTTGTGAGTTCAAACCCTGAGTCAGGCTCTGTGCTGATAGCTCAGAGTCTGGAGCCTGGTTCAGATTATGTCTCCCTCTCTCTCTGCCTCTCCCCTGCTCGTTCTGTCTGTCTCTCTCTCTCAAAAATAAATAAACATTAAAAAATTTTTAAATAAAAAAGTGTGTAGAATAGAGAGAATACAGTATGTTAAAAACTAAGGACAGAGAATAGGAGACTGTGAGGTAATACGTCAGCTAGCAGCAATAAGTATGGCTAACATTTATCAAGAGCTTGTTGGAGGCCCAATGCTTGGCTGAATGCTTTGCCCGCAGTGCCTATTTTATCCTCACATTTGATTCAGCAAATAGTATCTCCATTTTACAAATGAGGAAACTGAGGCTGAGAAAGCAAGTAAGTAGTTGCCCACTATCCCACAGTGAGATGGCAGCTCTAGACCACACGCAGATCCTCAGACTCCTAAAGCCACTACTTACCACTCTGCTGAATTGCCTGGTTCGGGAGGGTGGAATGACAAAAACAGGTGTGGTACAGGATCCTTGTCCTTTCAGAGTTTATAGCTCAGTAGAGGAGATAGGTGTGAAAACAGTTGCAGTATATTATTCTTTTTGTCAGGACTTCCTTGATTGTAAGTGACAAAATTCTACTTTGGCCTCACAGAGTATAAAGGGAAAATTTTCCCAATGTGATCATGAGAACAGTGGCAATAAAGCAACCAGACCCTTTAGGACAAGTGGACCCAGAGGTTGGAATCTGCTCAGGATTCTCCCACTCTCTTACTCCTGTCTGTTCCTTCCTCCCTCCTTCAAATCCCAGGGTTCGTGGGTTCAAGCCCTGAGTCAGGCTCCTCACTGACAATGGAGGGCCTGCTTGGGATTTTCCCTCTCTCCCTCTTTCTGTGCACTCCCCCAAATAAATGAGCATTAAAAAAATTAAAAAGAATGTCAATATACAGAAAAGTTGGAAGATTTGTACACACTCATACCACCACTTAGATTTTACAACTGTCCCATTTTGCTATATTTAATGTATCATGTAACTGTCCATCCATTTCTGATTTACTTTGTATATTGGATTTATTTTCTCCGAGTACCTTCCCCCTGACAAGCAAAATTCTGATCTCATACCTCAGCCTGAATTCTGCACCACCAGTTCATAAACTTCTATGGCAGGACTCAGGTTCATCTAATATAGGTTGTAGCTCTACCCTTGACTGACTGACCAAGGGGAAGATATATTGTAGTCAGTGGCTTTCACCAGGACCACATGGTGGGCATGGAGGGAGGGAGGCACACAAAACAGTACAGATGTAATTATTTCTGTGACAAAAGGAGCAGCAGGGGATGGCGAGGGTACAAGGGGAGACCCCCAATCCAGTTGGGATAGTCAAAACAGCTTTTCTTTTTCAAAGGAGGTGATTCCTGAACTGTTTTAAAAGACATGGGGAGTTGGGGCGCCTGGGTGGCTTGGTTAAGCGTCCGGCTTCGGCTCAGATCACGATCTCACAGTTCGTGGGTTCGAGCCCCGCGTTGGGCTCTGTGCTAACAGCTAGCCCAGAGCCTAGAGCCCGCTTCAGATTCTGTGTCTCCCTCTCTCTCTGACCCTCCCCTACTCACGCTGTCTCTATCTCTCAAAAATAAAAAACAAACAAAAAAAAGACATGGGAAGTTAAGCCTTGGGAAGAGGCTGGAGACTAAACAGATCAAGGCACAAGGTACTGAGAGAGTCTGGGAAAGTGTAAAGTAAGGAAAGAAAACAAATGCGACTACACACGTGTGTGCCGGTGTTGAAATACTTTATAGGGCATGGCTCTTGGACCTTGTTGTGTGCATGCTGCAGTTTGTAATTGGCCATTGGTGGGAGTATTTACACCATAGAGATATGCAAATATACTTTTTTTCCTCCAGAGCTTGGTGTTAAGCATTTTTTATTTTAAGTTTATTTTGAGAGAGACAGAGACAGGGAGAGGGGCAGAAAGAGAGGGACAGAGAGAATTCTACGCTGCCAGCACAGAGCCTGATGTTAGACTCGATCTCACGAAACTGCGAGATCTGGACCTCTGCCAAAACAAAGGGTCAGAGTTTAACTGACTGAGACACCCAGGTGCCCCAGAGATTCATTGAACATTTACAGCATCACCAGCCTCAGGCTATAAAAGCCTGAAGATGACTATTATGTCTTCTTCTGATGTTTTCTCATGTAGGCTGAAGTATATTTTTTATAAAAGCTTCTTTGACAAATTCTGTTTCTGGCCTTGAATTATTTTGTTATCTCTTGAACTTCCATCCATTCATTTCACAAACGTGCCTAAATGGTGCCATGCATGTTCTGGCTCTTACAGACATGACACCTCTGAGAAGCCATGACACCTGCTGTTAAATATTCCCAGGGGCCCAGGGCCAATGCCCTTGTTCCTGTCTGGACTTCACAGAGCATTTTATCAGGAACTTAAGTGGACAGAGTGCTATCAGTAGAGAAAGATTCCTTTGCCAGTGGGATTGTTTTTTTTTTTTTCTTTTTGAAAATAATCCACTAACACTGGTGGAGCCATAAGTGGCTCCAGGGTACTCCCGTCTGGCTCCCACAGGAGATTACAATGGGGCTTGGCAGACTCTCCCAGGTCCACGTGGAACCATTCCCCTGTTCAAATCTTTCCCCATAGTGCTGTGCTCAGGCTATCTTCACTACCATAATTATTGTCAAAGTAACCACTTAGCTATAGTAAAATTACTAAGACACACTTCCTGCCCTTGACGGGAGCCCCGACCTATTCATAAATATATAAAAACAAATAAAAAGCAAAAATAAATAAGAAGAGTACTTAAATTAGAGAATCATAAATAAGCATGGAAGGAACTATCTGATGCCTCCATTTTTTATACTTTGTTTTTCCTTTTTTTAAAAAAGTAATCTCTAGGCCCACCATGAGACTTGAATTCATGACCTAGAGATCAAGAGTCACATGCTCTACCAACAGAGGCAGCCAGCCACCCCTGTTTTCACTTTCTTGATGATGTCTTTTAAAGCACTGGTTTTAGGGGTGCCTGGGTGGTTCAGTCAGTTAAACGACCAGCTTCAGCTCAAGTCATGATCTCATGGTTTGTGGGTTCGAGCCCCGTGTTGGGCTCTGTGTTGACAGCTACTTCAGAGCCTGGAGCCTGTTTCGGATTCTGTGTCTCCCTCTCTCTCTGATCCTCCCCTGCTCGTGCTGTCTCTTCTCTCAAAAATCAATTTAAAAAAAAGGCACAGAAGATAAAGCACTGGTGTTAGGGACACCTGGGTGGCTCCCTCTCTTGGGAACATCCCACTGTTAACTTCAGTTAAACATCGCACTGAAGCTCAGGTCTTGATCTCACAGCTTGTGGGTTCAAGTCCCACATTGGGCTCTGTGCTGACAGCTCAGAGCCTGGAGCTGCTTCAGATTTGGTGTCTCCCTCTCTCCTTCTGCCCCTCCTCTGCTTGTGTGCTCACGCTCTCTCTCTCTCTCTCTCTCTCTCTCTCTCTCAAAGATAAACATTAAAAAAAATAAAGCACCAAAGTTTTAGATTTTGATTCCCAGTTTATTTTTTCTTTTGTTGTTTTAGCTTTTCACGTTATATGTAAGAAATATATATGTTGCTTTATACAATTGCTTTTAAAATCAATAAAGGATAATTATGCATTTATATTGTCTTTTATAATTATAAAAGGTACCATAATTACCTTTACCAGTGTTGTTTTTTCATTTGGATTTGAATTATCATCTGGGGTGAGTTACTTTTGGGTTGAAGAACTTCCTTCAGCATTTCTTTCAAGGTGGGTCTGCTAGCAAAAACTCTTTCAACTTTTTTCGTTGAGTTCTTTGAACTTGGAATCCTGAATGTTGAATGCATGAAACAGAATGGCTACTTAGAAGTCTTTGTGTATTAACTCTGACATCTAGGGCTTCTCATAGGCAGTTTCTGATGCCTGTTTTTTTTTTCTTAACCAGTGTATGGGTCAGTTTCCTGCTTCTTTATATGTCTCATATTTTTCTGTTGAAAACTAGTCACTTTAGGTAATATATTGTAATCACTTGGGTCTTGATTCCTTTCTCTCCTCTCTGAGGCTTGTTTTTGTTGTTGTTTGTTTATTCGCTTAATGACTTGGCTGGACTATTTCATTTAAAATTTTTTTATTTTTAAAGTTTATTTATTTATTTTGAGAGAGAGAGAGAGAGAGAGAGAGAGAGAGAGACAACACAGGAGCAGAGGAGGGACAGAGAGAGAGGGAGAGAGGTGATCTCAAGTAGGCTCTGTGTTGCCAGTGCAGAGCCTGACATGGGGTTCGAACTCATGAACCATGAGATCATGACCTGAGCTGAAATCAAGACTTGGATGCTTAACTGACTGAGTCCCCCAGGCACCCCTTGGCTGGACTATTTTAGTGAAGTCTATTTCCCCCACAATGTGAAGCCTCTGATGTCATTCTTCAGAGGACACAGCCTTGAGCATTCACACACTCACTCTGTAACAGTGGTTTTAGTAGGGCTCGCTTTGTCTCTTTCCCTGATCTCTCTGTTAAACTGTCTGGCTCATGTGGTATCACACCCAGATATTAAGCTCCTCTAATTCCTGGCTGATTGCTTTTCTGGTTTCAACAATGTCCTGGGGGCATAAATTGCTCTGCAGCCTAATTTAACATCACAGATCTGAAGCCCTAGATCTTACTTCAAGGAGGATTTTTGTCCCAGTTGCTAGGAGTGGTGTAGAAGTAGACAATTTCTACCTATCAGTTCCTTCAGGAGTTGCCCCAGGTATATAGAGAGCTATTTCACCTAAGGCTTTGTCCTTCCTGGGACAGCCCATGTTAGGTGACTGAGTGAGGCAGGGGTATAAAGGCTTAGCCACCTTGGCCCACAATGGGACAAGACTGGTGGGTTACAAATATTCCAGAGAGGTTGGCTGAAGCTTTGTCAGATTTGTTGGTCATTTGGGCTTTTCCCTCTGCCCAGTTGTCTTCCTTTTACTCCCTTCCAAAGATGTGGATGCTTGATAAATATTCTGTAGGCCATACTCTTGTAGATGTCAGCATCTGCATCTGGAGAACCCAACCTGCAGAAATTGGTACCAAGGGCGGTCCAAAAGAGCAGGTGGTAAGATGGGATTTTAAAGCTAAATCATTTCCACTACCCTGTTAGCAATGAGGATCTGATTATTGGTGATAGGTGGAACAGAAACAATATGTGGCACAAGGTGGTAATCTAATTCTTTGTGGTGATGAATTAGGGTGATATACCCATGGAGGGGAATGTACTAGCTGGGGCAATGTATTTAGCATTTGAGAAGTAGAGGAGAAATAGTAATTGCAAGGATAATGGGATTAACTAATTATTGCTAAATCCATGGAAATTCCAGAAAAAGATAATGAAAAGCTGCAGGCAATGAACAGGCGAGGAAAGCCAAGTATGAAAACTTATTTAAAAAAAAAGTTTCCATCTCCTGCAGCAGGAGGGCAGAGAAAGCTGAAGGCACTGGGGTGGGACGTAATAGGGTAGGAAAGCTCCAGAGAAGATTAAATGACCGCCGAAGGTAAATCTAATATGGCAAGACTAATGGGACTCTGATACTTAGGATGAGGATATCTGGGTGTATTTTGAACTCCCAGACTCCTCTAAATCTTCTAAGCATGCATAAGTAGCCTTCCTCTCCTTTTAAGAGCTAGCACATCCTGCTTTCTTAAAGACAATGCAGAGAGCTCAGACCCTCAAGACAGGATCTGCCCTGCACCTCCACTCCTGGACATTAAGTCCATAATTAGGGTTAAGTTATAGCATAATACAGCTGAGGGATGTGCTGAGACTATTATAGGAAGAAAAGGACTATTCACCAAAGGGTCTGCAAAGGAGCTACAAGGCCAGCCATCACTTACTAGCACGAGCCATGACATACACATGGGACTGGACTCTGAGGAGGCTTGATCAAGAGAACCAAAACGTAAGACTGGAGAGGGGAGAGTTGATTTTAGTAATAGGCAAACTTGCTATTAGGATGGAACCTAGAAGCATGGGAAAAGTGAAGGCTCATGCTAAGTGAAGTTAAAATGCCAGAAGTGTCTATGCAATGCATTTGGTGGAGGAAAGGATAGAAAGGCTCAGGAAAGTTGGTATGCCATGTAGGGCCAGAAGACTCATCAGATAACTCTGCTCCAAGGGAGGTTTACACCATTTACCAAAATTACAAGGTATATGCTGGTGAAAGGGGCACTAGCTTTACTAAAACTTCAGTGGTGGCTCTCCTCTGTACACCAGGGCTAGTGGCGAGAGAATCTGTTACTAGGCACACTAAGTAGCCCTGGGGATGTTAGACCCACAAAATGTTGGAAGCCAGGTAGCAGTATTTAGCCACTAGATTATTTCTGAGTCACTAGAGACAACTAGAAACCAGGTGGATGCAATTATCATAATTAGCAAGTGTTGGTGCATCAGCTAAGGAGGTTTGACCCATTAGGAATTATGGACCCAATTAAAATTTGACAATCCCAAGCCACATCTCAGACCAGGACCCATTGACTGAAGAATAGGTTAGGTCCCCAGGAGGAAAAATCCTATAATGTTCTGGCAAGTCTACATGATAATAATTGACTCTCAGTCCTTCCCCTCCAACTATGGAAAGAAAATACCAATATATTTGGGGGACTTTGGGCATAGGGACAAGCTGACATTTATACCCAGGTACTCAAAGCATTATCATAGCTCCTTTTTTAAGGGCCAGGGCCTATGGGGACCAGATAATATGTGATTCAATTTACAGTGGGTCCACCAGGACTGCAGCCACACTCAGTGAAAATATTCCCTGTCCTCAAACGTATAATTGAGGTTGGTATACCTGTAGTTGATGAAACCCTACATTGAGTCCTATGCCTGTAGAATGTGAGCTATCATAGTAGGAAAGGCCAAATGGAAGTCTCTGAAATGACTCCCTATCCAGTCAAGATAGTAAATAAGGAACAGTATCACACTCCAAGGGGATGATGAAAATTAGCACTACCTTTAAGGATCTAAATGATGTGGGGGAGGTGGTCCCCATCAGGTTTCCATTAAATTCACTTGAAACAACATGATCCTAGGGGATGATAATAATCTTCACAAATTCAACCATGTAGTAACTTCAGTTAGAGCCAGCAGGCCAAGTAGATCTATTACAACCTCTGGGCTAGTTGTGATTTCTTCAGCAGAGCAGACTTACAGGGCCTCAGGTACATGATATAAGCCCATTGACTTGGCAAATGTATTCTTTTCTATTCTGACCAGAGAAGAGTATCAGAAACAGTGCACATGCACATGGACAGGGCAACAGTATACATTTACAGTTTTGTCCCATGGCTGTGTTATGCCTTCCTTCGCTCCACAGGTGTTGACCCTAATAAATATCCAGCACATCAGACTCTATCTCAGCTTCTGCTTCTGAAGAACCCAGCCACCAGCAGCAAGAATCACAGAAGTATTAGTTCTCTTCTAGTCAGAGGTCCTGATTTCCTCGATGTGAGCAGTACCGGCTCTAGTTCAGCAGAGAGGGGGGAGTACTCCACTAGTTGGTGTGGTTAAATCTTAGTGGAGTTATATTAGTTTTCTATTGCTCCAAAAAAAAATCACCAAGGGGTGCCTGGGGGGCTCAGTCTTGATTTCAGCTTGAGTTTTGAGCCCAGGTTCATGGGATTGAGCCCTGCATCGGGCTCCAGGCTCAGCTTAAGATTCTATTTCTCTCTCCCTCTGCCCCTCTCCCCAGCTTATCTCTCTCTCTCTCCAAAACTAAAAGAAAAGAAGAGAAAAGAAAAGGAAAAAAAATCATTGCAAACTTGATAGCTTAAAATAACAAAAAAAATTATTTTCTCACAGTTCTAAAGGCTGGAACTTCAGTTTCACTGGGCCAAAAACAGGGATTCAGGGCAGAGTCACACTTCCCTCTGAAGGATCAAGGGAAGAATCTGTTCTTTGCCTCTTCTGGCTTCTGGCTGCTGCCAACATTACTTGCTTGTGGCCATAGCACTTCAATCCCTGCCTCTTTAGTCACACTGCCTTTTCTTCTTCTGTGGGTCATCAAATCTTCCTCTGCCGTTCTCTTATAAGGTACTTGTGATTGCATTTAGGGCCCATCCTAACAATACATGACAATCTCCCCATTTCAAGATCTTTAATTTAAAATCACATGCAAAAACCTTGTTTCCATAAAGGTAACCTTTACAGGTTTCAAGGATTAGGAGCTGATATCTCTAAGCATCATTATTCAGCCTATGATAGGGGCAAATCTGAGTTTTCTCTTTCCCTTGTTCTAATAGCTAAGAATGGTCTTTGGAAAGGAGTAAAGACACAGAGACTTTGTTTGCATGGTAAAATAATGAAGTTCTGTTTTGAGTGATAATAAATATTTTAAGAGGTTTTGTTTGTGTTATGAGCTTCTCATTCTATAGGAGCTGAAGGACATGAAGATTTTTCTAAAAATATATACCCTTTCGAGGATCTGGTCCTCCCTCTTCCCTGATGAGGGGATCCTACAGGGAGCTAGAAGATTAAAGAGATTAAGAAAATGGTCAAGGAGGAGAAAAAGGGAGGAAAACCAGAGGGAGGAAAGAGAGGGGAAGGGAGAGAGAGAATGCCAATGGTAAACATGTTTCCAAGTACAATGATCTGTATTCACACACCCTCCCAGATTATATATTTCCTCTTTGGAGGGGACAATGACTGTTCCTGTGGGTGGCTGTAATTATAGACAATAGGAGATGGAATACGGATAGTCTGATAGCATTAAAGTCAGCTCTGTTTTACTCAGTGGAAAGGAAAGATCACAGTACACCAATATTTCACACACTGGGGAGATTTCAAATATTTGGAGCTGTGGCTTGAGCTAGACCTTGAAGATCCTGCAGGATGACAGTAGATGGGAAGAATTCAGAAGAGCCATGAAGAGGGTACTCAGGCAAAGCCAGTGGCCTAAGTAAAGAAAATCAGAGCTACCTTTTCCTGGGTATCCTGGTGACTTCCAAAATACATTCCTAGTGCCTAGGACAATGCACTAGAAGTGCAGACAGCGGGTGGGGAGATTAATCCACCTTCTCAGTCTGATCACCCAGCTCCAAGCACTATTTGATCAACACATTACATTAAGTAGTTAATAAAATTCCACACAACATTTCAATTTGGTAGGTCAGCTGTAAGTGTGAATTTTTTTTATCTTTCTTTACTGCCTCTGCCACTTCTAATGTCTTTTGGGACCAGTTATTGAGTTTCATTGCCCTCTTAATAGCCACCATTCAAATAAAATTTTTAAAAATTTTATTTTTCTAAGTAATCTCCACACCCACTGTGGGGCTTGAACTCATAACTTTGAGATCAAGAGTCGCATGTTCTACCCACTGAGCCAGCCAGGTACCCCACCATAGATTTTTGGGGTTTTATTGTCTTTGTTTTTGTTTTTTAATAAATGAGGCATATATGAAATTCTAAAAAAAACTCTGCTCATTTCCTTTGGGAAATCTCCTTACTCCTGTACCACCAACTTTTATAAAGTACCCAGCTAAGGGGCACCTGTGTGGCTCAGTGGGTTAAGTGTCTGACTTCAGCTCAAGTCATATCTCACAGTTCATGGGTGTCAGCACTGAGTTCTGTGCTGACAGCCCACTTTGCATTCTATGTCTTTTTCCTCTCTGTCCCTCCCCTGCTCACTCTCTATCTCTCTCAAAAACAAACAAACATTACAAATAAAATAAAATACCCAGCCAGTCCCTCCCTCTCTCTGTCCCTCCCTTGCTCACTCTCTGTTTCTCTCTTTTTCTCTATCACAAGAATAAACAAACTTTAAAAATAAAATGAAGTGCCCAGATAATTTCGTTTCAGAACAAAAAGTTGGTACATTACTTATGTATTGATTTCTTGCTTTGTTAGCTTACTAATTATTCTTATGATTATGGGTCTTTCAGAGTTGACGCTTGGTGGTATTTATCTTTTTTCTGGATCCACAGCATAGAATTTGTTAGTAAATGTTAATTGACATTTGATACCTAGGTTGGGTCAAAATAGCAAACTCTTTAATGTCAGGGTGCAGATTTAACCTAAATGTAATAATAATAATAAACCCTAACTATGGCCTCAGGGCCATCAAAAATCTAACATTTTAGAAAACCCGCTTTTAGTTTATTAATTTTTTGCTCAGAGCATAGGAAAAATTATAGAATGCTAGAATTGTGAGAAATTTTAGGGCTAACTTAGCCTAAAATTCTCATTTTACACCAGAGGAAACTGAGGATCAAAGATTAAGTGACCAGCTCAGGGTCAGACAATGAGGATCTGACTTGGAGTGGAGGGCCAATTGACAAGGGGTGCCAAAACCAAAATACTGCAGGAAATTGAGTATATGACAACTCCTTTGGGGCAGAGTACTCTAGTTTTTGTAAGCAACATTTTGATTAGTAATCTAAGATGGGGATGAATAACAGTGAACACTTACACAACAGCTTCCTAAGGGGGCTGGATTGGACCAACAGAGGGCTTTTGTTTTGTGGAATGGAATATGCAAATCTGGGTCATAACTGAATTGCCCTGGAAAATAAAGGTGGAGATTAGCACTACCACCTCCTGACTTTCTGCTTCATAGCACTCAACTATCTTCTGACTAACTATAGAGTAATAGTTAAAGAAAGTTGGTTTGAAGGAAGTGTGTTAGTTTCTCTTAGCTGCAAACCTACCCTTCAAAACTCTGGGATGCTGAGGCTGGGGCTCTGCACACCAGACTTTCTTTTGCCAGCCTTGTCCTCTGTCCAGCTTCCCCTAAAAGGGATACTGGAGGAAGACTGGAACACTGGAGGAGGGAGATAGGACTTGTTCCTTCCAGTTTGCTTCCTGTTCCTGTCAGTGTCACCCCAGCAAAGGCCATTCACCTTGACAGCAGCAGTTGGTGCCAGTCTCCAGATTTGGAGGGCCATCTCAGAACAAGCACAAATTCCAAGCTTCTAGATTTCCATAACCCTATCCTTTCCTCTGTTCCCCTATCCCTGGTGGAGGTACCTGCTAATGCAGTTATTCTCCCTTTTATCTCCTTTCTCCCTTTTTCAGTTCTCTATTACTGGTTTAACTAATTACTTACATTAAATTCTCTCTGTTAAAATACCTAGTGTGAATTCTGTTTCCCTAAAGGGACCCAGCTGCTGAGAGGTGCCAAATCATTAATCTGCTGAGGGTTCCTACAAGTCAATGCATCTTGGTTAGGGCTGATAATAGCTACCATTTATTTGAGAACCCCTATGGTCCCAACACTTAAATACATCATCTTGTGGGGTGCTTTGGTGGCTCAGTCAATTAATTGAGCATCCCACTCTTGATTTTGGAATCGAACCCTATTTTGGGTTGAGCATGGAACCTGGTTAAGATTCTTTCTCTCTTTGCATCTCCCTCACTCATGCATGCACATATGCTCTCGCTCTCTCTCTCTCTCTCTCTCTCTCTCTCTCTCAGAAAAACGAATCTTTTTTAATCCACAAAGTAACTATTTATTTTTATTATTTTTTTATTTTTTTAAGTTTAATTATTTTGAGGGAGAGAGAGCAAGAGAGAATGCTAGACAGACTCCACACAGTCAGCACAGAGCCTGGCATGGGGCTTGAACTCAGAAACTGTGAGATTATGACCTGAGCTGAAATGGAGAGTCAGACACTTAACCTACTGAGCCAGCAGGTGCTCCACCCCCATTTTAATAGATAAGAAAACAGAGGCTCAGAGAGGTTTAAACAAGTTGTTCATGGTTATCCACCTAGTAAATGATAAAATAGGAGTTCAAATTTGGGTCCTCTAACTGCTTTTTCTTTTAGTTTTTAAGCATGCTTTAAAAAAAAAAGATTTTATTTTTAAGTAATCTCTACACTCAACGCAGGACTCGAACCTACAACCCCAGGATCAAGAGCCACACTCTCCATCTACTGAGCCAGTCAGGTGCCCCTAAACATACCTTTTTAAAAATAAGAAGTATAATGCATATTATTTATAATATGTCAAACAACGGGAGAGTCAATATATAAAGCACATATTAATAATCTTTCCCTACTTCCCTCTAATACATTCACCATTCCCTCCCTGCCATTTCCACCCCACCCCTAATTACCAATATTAACACTGTGTTGTATAACTTTCTACACCTTTCTTTTTGCTAATACAAATATATAAACCTAAAAAGAAGGCATTTCTTTTTTATTCTTAACAAATATTGAGACATGTGATACACACTACTATGCAACTTGCTTTTTCATCTAATATTCCATATTCATTATTCCTATTTGGTATAAAAATTTAACTCCTATTTTTAAAAGCTAGATCATATTCTATAATATAATGTAAGTGCACAAAAATGTACTCAATCATTTCTCCACTACTGGAAATTCAGGTTATATCCAGTGTTTTGTTTGCTTGTTTTTTCTATTGTAAGCAATGTTCCCACAAATATCCATTTATACATATGTATATATAGTATGCCATATAAAGATATATATATATTAGGTACCAATACATTTGCTCCAATAATAGAGTCTTTTTTTAATAAATTTTTTTAAATGTTCTTTATTTTTGAGACAGAGAGAGACAGAGCATGAGCGGGGAGGGGCAGAGAGAGAGGGAGACCAGAATAGAAAGCAGGCTCCAGGCTCTGAGCTGTCAGCACAGAGCCTGACATGGGGCTCGAACCCATGAATGTGAGATCATGACCTGAGCCGAAATTGGAGGC
Organism: Suricata suricatta; assembly: GCF_006229205.1. Lineage (NCBI taxonomy): Eukaryota > Metazoa > Chordata > Mammalia > Carnivora > Herpestidae > Suricata > Suricata suricatta. Next base: position 55,986,252 of record NC_043710.1, read on the forward strand.
TTAACTGACTGACCCACCCAGGCGCCCCAACATAGAGTCTTAAAAGACAGATTACTGGACCAAAGGGTACATACATTTTAAATTTTGATAGATACTTCCAGAATACTTTCCAAAGAGATTAGGGTATAATGTTACACCTTCACCAACAATGTGTAAAGGTGTCGATTTCCTTACTCTCTAACAACAGCTGGATGTTCTCAGACTTTTAGTTTTTGTTAGTTATATTTTGTAAAAGCATGTCCTATTTTTATTTTCATTATTTATTTATTATTTTTTTAAAGAGAGAGAGAGAGAGTGCACAGCAGGGGAGGGACAGAGAGAGAGGAGGAGAGAGAGAATCCCAAGCAGGCTCCATGCTGCCAGCACGGAGCCTGACATGGGGCTTGATCTCACGAACCATGAGAGCATGACCTAAGCCAAAACCAATAGTCAGATGCTTAAGCAACTGAGCCACCCAGACACCCTGCATCCTATTTTTAAAGTTTACATTTCCTAGCAACTAGTGAGTTTGAGCATTTTTCATGTTTCTTGCCCATTTGTATTACCTTTTCTCTGAATTGCCTATTCATATCATTTACCCATTTTTCTCTATGGCTTGTTCATCTTGTATACATTCCACATCGCAACTAAAGTGGTCAATAACAGAATCAGGACTATACCCCAATCTCCCAACTTCCAAATCAAGATTTTCTCTATTCTGGCCACTTCCTAAACTATCACATGTAGTTGCAGTTATGTATATTTGCTGTATTATATTTATGTCTTCTCTCTTACAATGTTAGCATAAATAGTTTGGTGAACAAAGTGAACTCATGCTGCTGCAGACAGAAAACCTTATTTTCTCCCACCAGTTTCTCTTAAACTGGCAATAGGTCTTTCCCTGTTACTAAATGAAATCTTGGACAGATCCCATTGGGTTTTTTGTTTGCTAGTTTGCTTTGGTCCTCAGGTAATGAGAGCTCTTCAAATGCTTTCAAATATTAAAAAAAAAGACAAAATTAGAAAGATGCACTCTGCCTAGTCTGGAAGAAAGCCAACATTTGGGTTGTAAACTGCATAGGGAATGTATTAGCTCAGGCTGCCATGACAAAATACCAAAATACCACAGACTGGCTGGCTTAAACAATTTATTTTCTCACTGCTCTGGAGGTTGGAAGTCTGAGATCAAGGTGCTAGCATGGTTAGCTTCTGGTAAGAGCTCCTTTCATGGCTTGCAGATGGCCACTTCCTCTCTGTGTGCTCACATGGCCTTTCCTTAGTGCATGTGCATGGAAAGACGGAGAGAATATGCTCTGATGCCTCTTCTTATAAGGACACTAATCCTATTGGATCAGGGTCCTACCCTTATGACCTTACTGAAACTTAATTTTACCTCCCAGAAGCCCCATTTCAAAATATTACTCACATTGGAGATTAAGACTTCAACATATGGATTATGGGGTGAGGGGGAGAGACATAAGCATTCAGTACATAACAAGGGGCCATGTGGCAAAATATTGGAAGTGACCTCTAGGAGCTTCGAATGGTCCCCAGTTGATAGCAAGAAAACAGGGACCTCACTTCTACAGCCATAAGGAACTGAACTCTGTCAGTGATCAGAGCTTGAAAGAGGACCCTGAGCCCCAGATCTGACCAAAACCTTGAAATTATCCTGGTGAGACCCTGAAGAGAGAATTGAGTCATGCCATGCCCTGACCTTCAGCATACAGAACTGAGATAATAATTCTGTATTGCTTTACGTTGCTAAGTTTGTGGTAATTTTATGCATAAATAGAAAACTATTATATATTTAAGAAAAAGAATCCAAAGTTGTAAAGAAGGATAAAGGGATGCATTCCAGGGAGGGGCCCTGAAATACAAACTTTGTTATTTTCAAGGTATACCCATCTCTGGCTCCAAGGAAGGGCCAAGATGAGGAACACAAGGCATCCATTGCAGTATAATGCTGCTTTGTGGGGTGGGTCAGATGTCCTAAGCCAATTCTTTTCTTTTGGAAAGCTTTAGCAGGTCTTTTGGAGATCCTAGAGTTTCTGCTTGGACTCCCCTTGATAAGGCAAGGCCTCTCCCCCAGGTTAGTCCCTAAGCTTCTAGCAGCCCATCCTCTTTGTTGGGATCACAGTACCCTCCATGTGAGTTTTAGAGGGCAGGTCACTTTTAAGAAGATCCCAGGCAGCTCCCTTCTTCTAGGTCCATATCAGTCCATAGGACACACCTGTCTTTGCCCTATGGCCGGTAGGAGAATAGTTTGTTCTCAGCATAAGCATCTCTCTCCTTGTCCTACAAGTTTCATTCAATCTCTCATTACTAAGTTCCTCAAGCATGTGTGAAATTATGTTTTATGATCCCCAGACTCCAGAGTCACATGGCAAGCTCTCTGAGTGGTTTTCTGGAAGTTGCCTATCTCCCTTGTCTTAAGAAAGGAGGAGAATGTACTCGCCCCCCACCACTACTCCATGCATTGATTGCCATTCAGTAGAAAGAATTTGATGTGGGATTCAGAAACTCTAAGCCCTAGTCTGGGTTCTGTTATTAACTTAGTGTATCCTTGGGAAACTTGCTTCCCTGGGTCAATTAAATGAAGATGCTGGATTAGATTCATACATTCATTTAGTAAATGATTGTTGAGCCTCTACTATGTGCCAGGAGCTGTTCTGGGCACTGGGAAGCAGCAGAGAACAAACTTGATGACCTCTGAGGACCCTTACAGTCTCCACATTCTCTGATGCTTCTCCCCACACAGTTCCCATTCACCCCTACTCCAGATGGGCAGTCAGTCCTGGCATCCCACATGGCCACCTTTTCTACCCTAGCAGAGCATAGCTTCCTCTTGCTTTGATGGAACTAGGAGTGAGCCTCCTCTGAAGGCAGCATTGCTGTCTCTCTCTGTTACTGCTCATCAGTCTGGTCTGTTTGGGCTGGAAGTGCCGCCTGGCCAATGACAATAGAAAGGTTTATTTGTAGTGATCAGGAAGTCCCTCATGACCGCTTTCCATCCACCTCTGGGACAGGAAGCCCCAGGAGGAAAAAACAAAAGATGAAACACTGGCTGACTTCCCAGCTTCCAAGTAAGTGTTCAACGATACTCTGGTTTGGAAGATCCCTTCTGCCCAGCAGACAGTGACCCCCCCCCCCGAAAATCCTTCCTCATCACTGGGCCCCAGGACCTCAGTTCCTTTCCAGAGGATCCAGAAGGACTTAGGTGACGTAAAAGAGGTACAAGAAATGAAGACTGACTCTCTAGGAAAGGATGCGTGATCTTATCCTAAACTAAGTCTCTGTCTGGGAGGGAAGGAGGCTGAATTCACAGAGTGGGAAAAATATTCTCAGTGGTTAAGGAAGCAAGTGAGTCATCTGCTCTTTCATCTATGCCTTCTCATGGCCAGGGTAATTTCAGGGAGGGGGTGGGGATAGAAGAGATTTCCAAGCCTCAATTTTTGCTTCCTGAGTTATGTGTCGATCCTTACCTGTGACATCACCTTCCATCTATCACTTTTTTCCCAATAGCTTAGCTAAACTTGCCTGGAAGAAAGTTACCATTGATAGGATATGACCTGTGTAGGTGCCCAGGGCCTGTGCTTAGAAGGGTCTCATGCTTGGTTTAATGCCTGTTGCTTCCATCTTGAAAGTCTTGATAATTTCTTTCTTTTTTTTTAATTTTTAAAATTTATTTTTGAGAGACAGAGAGAGACAGTGCAAGCAGGGGAGGGTCAGAGAGAGAGGGAGACAGAATCTGAAGCAGGCTCCAGGCTCTGAGCTGTCAGCACAGAGCCTGACGCGGGGCTCAAACCCACGAACCATGAGATCATGACCTCAGCTGAAGCTGGACGCTCAATAGACTGAGCCACCCGGGCACCCCAAAAGTCTTGATAATTTCTGAACAAGAAGCTGATGTTTTCATTTTGCACTGGGCCTCGCAAACTTCACAACTGGTCCTGATTGAGAGTGTCCCATGTGTTCGGTTCTAAGCCGTGTACTTGACATACTTGTGTCATTCCAGCCTCTAACTATGCTGAGCTAGGGACTGTTAGCTCCTTGTTACCATTGATGAAATTTAGGCTTAGGCAAATAACTTGGTGAAGGTTACATACCAAGTTCAGGGTGGAGCTAGGATGCAAACCCAAGTCTGATATCAGAGTTCATGCCCCTTCTTGTCCACAGTGTCTACCAGAAGAAAAAAGTGATAGATGGAAGGCGATGTCACAGGTAAGGATCGACACATAACTCAGGAAGCAAAAATTGTCTACCAATTACTTCTATTTTATGGGCGACTTGAGTATGGAAAAGCAGTTCAGGAGAGTCAGACAAGGGTAGGATGAAGGGCTTTCACTGAGCTGGAATTCCAAGCAAGCCCTGTGTATGTTTTTTGAGAATAACCTGCATGAGCATTCACAGAGTCATATGCCTTCACTCCCACTCCGACTCTCATGCACACATACGCATACGTGTTCACATCTACACACACACACACACACACACACACACACACCACCATCACCACCACCACCACCACCACCACCAACCCAGAGCCTGCCTTCAGAAGCAGTTCAATTATGTGCATAATTAGAGTCCTAGAGTGTCAATACCACAAGTACCCCTAGGGAAGCACCTAATGTAATAATCCCTTCATTTGACAGATGAGAAAACTGAGCTCACGGGAGAAGAGATTGTCTAGGTCACACACATTCCTACTGGCAGAGCTGGGGGCCTTGTGGGAGCCTCCCAACTGTAGGTTCAATGGCACAGCATAGGAAGAGTTGATGGAAAGTAAAATCGGGCAATCACAGACATATCTGAGCAGAAAGGAAGAGTAATCCTGTGGTTAATCAGACTTTCTTTCCCTCCTGAACAACATTCCTATGCACCCCAAGTGAAATTTACCCATCATCATCTGAGAAATACTTTGCTTCTGACCCTGACTGGGCATGGAAATCTCTACCTCTATATAAGTATTTATAGTAACGCTATTGCTCAAGACCCAAAAACACCTGCTTTAAGGGATCAAGTGGTTTGGATTAGCAAGGTTGATTGTTCTTTCATTCATAAGCAAAACAAAACACAAAGGCAAAATATAAACAGGATAAGGCATGAGGGTTTAATTACCCTGTAGAAACAGGAGAGTTTCTATGAAGTAAAAAACAAAACAAAGAATCATGATCTGCCAGGGACTGCCCTGGAAGAACAGGTGATCTGGGGCTGGGCCAGCTTTTGGTGTTCCCTGGGCAATCTCCCAACGCCAGCCCCTAAGACTAAACTGGGCTTAAGATGGAGTCATGCAGCTGAAGAGCAGGGTTTTGATCCTCTTTCATTCTGAAGACCTTCTCCTTCCATGTTTCCTTCTCAACAGATCCAGGTTCAAACTTTTACTTTGCCATTTACTAAATGTGATTTGGGCATGTTGCACAATCTCTCTAAGCCTCAGTTTCCTAATATGTAAAATGAGCATGATACTCAAACCTATGTCCAGGTCTCAGGGGATTCCCAGGATGTGGAACTTCCAGTGCTACACCCAGTAGAGTCCCAAGCAAACTAGGAAGGCTGGTCACTTTAGGTTATTAGGAAGATAATGTTGACAAAGCACTTATCAAAGTGGCTGGCACACAGAACTGCTCCTATAGTAATTATTATCCTTTTTTCTTCAGATGTTTAAAGAGCACCTTCTGGTTGTCATGCTTTATGTTAAGCACTGTTAAGGTCAATTAGAAACATGCATAGAGTTTATTTTGTAGTTCACAAAGCATTTTCATACCTATTTTCTCAGTTAATCTTTACAGCAGCCCTACGAGGAAGGTAAAAGTCAACATTCCCATTTTACAGGTAAGGTAACTGAAGCTCAGAAAGATGAATGACTTTCTCAAGGTCACTTGGCTAATAGGTTGCTATGGACTGAATGTGTCCCCTCAAATTCATATGTTGGAAGTCCTAATCCCCATTTTGATGACATTTGGAGGTGAAGACTTTGGGGGGAAATTAATTAGGTTTAGATGAGGATTAATGCCCTTATAAGAATAAGAAGAGACTAGAGCTGTGTGTGTGTGTGTGTGTGTGTGTGTGTGTGTGTGTGTGTGTGTGTGTAATGTGAGGATTCCATAAGAAAGTGGCAATCTGCAAATCAGAAAGGGCTCTCCCTGGACCTCACAGCTTCCAGAACTGAGAAATCAATGTTTGTTTAAACTAGCCCATCTATAGTATCTTGTTACAGCAGCCTGAGCTCATTGACACATAGGTGAAGGTCTAGTACATAAATGTAAGTCCCTTGTCTGCAGTGTTTAAGGATTTTCACATCATATCACACTTTCTCTCCTACTACCCTTCTCCATCCTCATCCAGTGAGGTTGCTAATAGTTCCTATTTCTTCCTACCTTTATCAAGCGGGATTTTTACTGCAAACAGGAACCACATTCTGACTTATTTAAACAGAAAAGGAGTTATTGAAGGGATATCAGGTAGCTCACAGAATCTCAGGGAGGGCCAGAGAAGCTTTCACACCAGGAACAACTCCCAAATTTACCACATAGACCTGATCCAGTAAACATGTGACAGCCACCTGCACCATCAAGATGATCAATGCCAGACCTGGGCTCTACCACTACAGCACACTGGTTCTGCATGCCCCTGCTTCTTTGCCCCACTGGCTTCCAATTCAAAGTGGATCTAAGGCAGGTCTATCTGAGAGGCAGGGCTTGGGTTATGTGCCATGCCTTAGTTGCAGGGGTTGCTGGGAAAGGAAGCCTGGCATTTTCAGTTTCTATAATGGGAAGGTGGCTCTGTCTATCTCATAAGATGGGGAACTCTCCACACAGGAAAAGGTCCTAAAACTCAGCAGCCCATAACAGTTACAACTATTTGCTATCCCATCCCTTCTTCACTTTCTCCACACCTCCAGGCCAAACACCTTTGAACTTAAAGTTTTACTTTATCTTAATATACCTTACTAAAGGTAACCCAGGTGTTAGGAATTCATCCAGAGTGAAGTCCAGAGTCTGTAAAGAATTTATACTTTTACACAGGTGTGTTAATCCAGGTCTTCCAAGAAGCAGAGCCAAGAGGGGATGAAACATGCAAGGATTTTACTCATGTAACAACATGTGAAAAAAAATGAGAAGGGAGAGGTTGGCTGAACCATAAATCCTCCACAAGAGTCTAACCCTAAGTAAGCGGAAGGGGAGGGACATTTGGGAGGAAGTGTACAGTCTAAGGAAGGCTGGGCTGTCACGCAGCCAGACTTAGCTGTCAGAGGCGTCCTTGTCCCTCAGGAATATGTCCACTTAGCCGTCCTTATGCACACAACCCTTGGCTGGGGGCAGCTCAAAGGAGGTGTGGTTTCAGCACAAAGAGGGCAGCAGCAGACTTTACAGAGCAGTGTCTGGGGCCCTTGGTCTATTACACTCCTATAGTTGGAGATCTGCAAGACACCTTTTCATGGCCCCATAACATGCTCTTCTCTACACCTGCAATGCCTCTTTTCCAGCTTTTTCTTTTTGGTAACTCCTCTGTGTGTCTCTCTCTCTCTCTTTTAACATTTTTATATTTTTGATAGAGAGAGAGAGAGAATGGGGGTGAGGCACAGAGAGAGAGAGGGAGACAGAGGATCTGAAGCAGGCTCTGTGCTGACACCAGAGAGTCTGACTTGGGGCTCAAACTCATGAACTGTGAGATCATGACCTGAGCCGAAGTCAAGAGTTGGATGCTTAACCAACTAAGCCACCCAGGCGCCCCCTAAATCCCTTTCTTATATATACAGAATTCTCCACCATAGGAGTCTTGGAGAGGTAGATCTTGTCTCCTATTATAGAAGTAAAAAAGGCCAGAAATTTGCTTTCTAGCCCTTCCTTAAAGCAAGGATATGCATATATGATTTAGACATAGTGAATAAGGACATTCTACCTGGAACATAGAATAAAACACTTGTATTGCAAAGAAGCAGGGACAGTGGAGAGTTTGGTAGTGGTAGGGACAGTGGCAGTAGCACTAGCAACTAGGTTTCAGGGCAGCAATGCCAGCAGAGTGGTGGCCTCTGGGTCCAGTGTTCAGGGCAGGGATCGAGATGGCTTATTGAATTGGTTCCGTAGCATGGTAGATTAGGAATGGGGTTGTACCTGCTCTGGCTCCCTTTGCTTCTGCCAATTGTTTTAACATCTTTATTGAGATATAATTCACATACCATACAATTCACCTAAAATTTTTTTAATGTTTATTTTTGTATATAGCCATTTGTGCCTGGCTTATTTCATTTAGCATAATTTTTTCAAGGTTCATCTATGTTTAATCTTATGTCAGTACTTCATTCTTTTTAATGACTGAAAATATTCCACTGTATCCCAGGTTTTATTTATTCATTCATCAGTTTATGGGAACTTGGGTCTTTTCTCCTTTTTGGCCATTTTTTTTTTACTTAATATTCTATGATTTTTTTAATATAGTTGGTTTCCATGTAACACCCAGTGCTCTTCCCCACAAGTGCCCCTCTCTCTGACCATCACCCACCTTTCCCTTCCCCCCTCCTTCTTCAGCCTTCAGTTTGTGGTCAGCATTCAAAAGTCTCTCATGATTTGCCTCACATCCCTCTCCCCAACTCTTTTCCCCACCTTTCCCCTTCCCATGGTCTCCTATTAGGTTTCTCCTGTTAGGCCTATGAGTGACAACATATAGTATCTGTCCTTCTCTGCCTGACTTACTTTGCTTAGCATGTCTCCCTCTAGGTCCATCCACTTTCCTACAAATGGCCATATATCATTCTTTCTCATTACCATGTAATACTCCATTGTATATATAAACCACATATTCTTGATCCATTCATCAGTTGATGGACATTTAGGCTCTTTCCATGATTTGGCTATTGTTGAAAGTGCTGCTATGAACATTGGGGTACATGTGTTTTTGGCCATTTTGAATAAACATTTGTGTACAAGTGTCAGTGTGGATATACGCTTTCATTTTCAGCCCAATATTTTAAGCTTAATTCTTCAGTTTTTCTGGTGACTCTATGAGCTTTAGAAGGTCATCCTAACAAATGTATTTCTTATTCAAATCAGTAAGACTAGACATCTATTCTTTATCACCATGAGGTCTTTACTCCTTTCTGTTGGGGCCAAGTTCTTAGGCCCAGGTCTAAAGGGCTATGGTTGGCTCAAGTGACATACTTCCCAATTTACCTTCAAAGTTTTGAGTTTAGCTTTCTTTATACTTTGATGTTGATATTGAGGTCCAAAGGGAGAAAGTGATTTGCCTAAGTTCACACAGCCAGTCAGTTGTACAGCTAGGACTGGAATCTAGGACGCCCCATCACAACTTAATGTTCTTTCCTTTGTACTCTGCTTCCTTTCATCAACTCAAAAAATGTTTGTCAAGCTCTGTGATCATAGGATATATGGAAGAAGTAGAGGATATAGAGTCCAGAGATATTATTTATTTTATTTCTTTTTTTTATAGTTTATTGTCAAGTTGGCTTCCATATAACACCCAGTGCTCATTCTCACAAATGCCACCCCCATGCCCATCACCTATTTCTCCCTTTCCCCCACCCCCATCAACCCTCAGTTTGTTCTCAGTATTTAAGAGTCTCTTATGGTTTGCCTCCCTTCCTCTCCTTAACTATTTTTTCCCCTTCCCCTCCCCTGTGGTCCCCAAAACGTGATTTATTTTCCCAGCTTTGCCACTTCCTACCTTTGTGATCTTGGACAATTTATCCAATGTCTCAGGGCCTCAGCTAGTCCATCCATAAAAGGGCAGGGGGGTTCTTGGGGAAGAGATTGAATTAGAATCTCAAAAGGCTATACCCTCTATAGGGTGATACTGTTTTACTTATTCTGTTTTATTTTATTTTATTCACTTATAATTTATTCTCTCTTAATTACAGTTTTTAATAGAAACATTTATCTGCATTAAAAAGAATTAATTGATGTTTTAGTCCTTTTTTCTGTTTTGTTGCTTTTTCATCTCACGTCTTTTCCATATTCTTCTTAGGTCTTAATATGCTTTATTTTCATAATAGCATTTAGGTTGTATTCTTTCAACAGAGACAGCACTATGATTACTTCATTGTCACAAAAACTGGGTTCTTTTCCCTCCTTTTTTAAAACTTGTGGTCCTTTCAATCTAGCTCATTCTTCTTCTTTTGAATATATGGTCAAGAACTATTCACTTACAAGAAATGGGTTTAAGAAAAATAACAGTGCAAATACTTTGACCAATGGCAAAATACCATTGGCAGAAGATGGCAGCTAGATGTTTGGATTAACAAGACCTGAAATCTGATTTTTAATGTGAAATCCCCTGTTCTTTAAGTTCAGGAAATTAATTCAATTAAAGTTTGGCCTGCAGAGTGTTCTCTTCCCATTAGTTGTTGAGGTCCTTAGTCATTGTTACTCTTCCTGTGAGAAGGAGCACCAGCGCCTCCTAAAGGTAGATGACAGGAGAGGTGACTGCCATCTGCTGCTCATTGACAGTACATATCCGCCAGTCCTTTATTAGGGTTCCAGCACTACCCTCTGAAAGGGTCAGATCTGGAAGACCTTGCCATGGGATCCTTGTTTTATGGATGGGTGTCTGAGGTACATGGAGGTCTTTTTTTCCAATACCCAGAAGACGCCTAGCCAGCTCCTGGGTAAACACCATGAACAGAGTCTATCCTCTGGTAAGCATCAGGGATGCCTTGGCACAGAGCCCAAAGTGTGGCTGGAAAAGGATGCAGGGAAAGGAGAAGAGATTGGAGCAGAAGATACCAAAGGGAGTTGGAAACTGTAGCATATCTTCAGAAACTGGTCAAGGGCTAAGATAAGAAAATGAAAGAGAAAAAATGATTTCAGAAAACAGGATGGAAAAGAAACAGACTTGGGGAGTCCTAGGATGCAGAGAATGAAAGGATGGGAATATGAATGTCTGCCGATGAATTGTTCTTTGTGCTACTAGATTAATTTTTATAAAACTTCGGTTTGGTCATTTAACTCCAGCCTGTTTTGGCGTCATACTGAGACCAGACACAAGGCAGTCTGTCACCACATCATACTGAGTGCCCCTCCCCATACCCAGCCTTCTCCCCCACTAGTCTATCAGGAATCCTAGGCTGTATGGGAATCAACAAATCGCAGTGCAAGTCCCAAGTTCAGTTATTTTCTGGTGTATGAGCTTGGGGAAAATCACTAAACATCTGGGACTTAAGCTTCTTCATCTCTAGTATACCCATTTGAACAATGGCTCCCTCTATGAGGCAGTTCTGCTGACACTGTGGGTTCACTTGTCTCTCCTCTAGTTGTGAATATTGTCTGAATTTACTCTTCTTACACAGATACCAGTCTTATAGATTAAGGTCCACCCTAATGACCTCATTTTAACTTAGTTACTTCTTTAAAAACCCTATCTCCAAATACAATCACATTCTGAGGGACTGAGGGTTAGGACTTCAATATATGGTTGGGTTGGAGGGGTGGACACAATTCAGCCCTAAAAAGAAGTCATACGCAAATAACTACATGTTGTTAAGTTCCATCTGTATGAAAAGACTAAAGTATAAAGACAGAGATCAGATCAGTGGTTACCTGGAGTTGGGGGTGGGAACAGGAATTGATTGTGTAAGTGGGGAATTAAGGCGCATGGGAATGTTTTGGGGGTGATGGAACTATTTAAAATTGGGTTGTGGTTGTGTGTGTGAGAAACGTCATCAAATTTGTGTTTTAGAAACATCATCCTGGAACTGGTGTTAAAGATGGACCATGGGGTGGATTGCAACAGAGAGGAAGCTGAAGATGAGAATGAGCATGACTTTCCTTTATAAGCAGAAAAATTGACTGATGATAAGGAGGGTTTGAAATTGGACAGGTGGTACAGAGAGATCAAAGGTGTGATGGAGGCATCTTCTCATGGACAGAGAAAGGGGAAACAAGGAGAATTTGTTTCAGTGAAGTTTACCCCCTTGTTTTTGATTTTGCTCCAGAGTCTTGGGAGAAAGTATGAAAAGGTAAGATACTTCAGGTTAGTCAATTCATGGAGTATTCACTAGATAAATATGTATGTGTATGAGGTTTATATAGATAGGAATGTAGGAAGCCTCCCTTTGGGATCTCCAGCAGCAATGCTCCCTGCAACTCTCAAGCCTATTTAGGACCTGTGCTTAGTCCTAGCTTTTATCCATAAAAGCCTCCCCGTCTTCTCCTGCGCCCTCATTTCTGATCACTGGACCTTTGAAGGAAGCTGGATTTCCCCAATTAGCTTATCAACAATACTCACCTTGATAACAGACTATGTAATTGTTCAAGTGGTGAAAAGGAAGGTAGACAACACCTTCCACAAACAATATTCTGTAGACCAACAAAGGGATTATAGAACAGAACAATATTTAATTCAGTTTTATCCATCCATTGATTCATTTGGCCATTTGGTTATCAGTCAACACATGTTTGCTAAGGGCCTACCCTGTGCCTCTATGGCCACTCTGGGTGCTGGGAATCCAGGAATGAAAAGACCTTTAAGAAATTTCCACTCTGTGGGAACTGAGGATCTACCCTATCCCCTCCTCCTACAGATTCTGGCCTGTAGTTTCTGAGGCGACCCTACTGAAGACATTCTAGATGGAAAAGACCCCAGAATTCCTGACCTACCTTTTTCTAAGACAAATACCCACCACCACCTCCCACCCCTATTGGTTAGGCATATATGTTGTAAAGTTCATGACTACCCTCACTCCTATTTCTCCATTTGTTCCGATTTGCCTCCACCTCAATCTTCAGTTCCTCTTCTTACATTTCCTCTCTCCTAACTCACTGCCATCTGGCTTTTGTATCTCTTGCTCCTTTTGTACTTCATCAGAGGCCCCTTGACCTCCAAATCCAATGCATTCCTCTCAACCCCTACCCAACCCCATTTCACATTTTACACTGTTGCAAACCCTCTCTTTCAAATTCACTTTTTTGGTTTCCATATGGAACCCTCCCAGTGCTCCTTCTCCCTCAGTTTACTTTTTAGGCCTCTCCTTCTTTCCATGTCCCTTCTGTGCTGATGTTCCTTGGGGTTCCCTGGGTGATATACTCCCTCTGATGGCCCATCTATTTGTTGTGGATCCCCAATCTAAGTCTGCGTCTGAGCATCTTGTATTCTACTGTATTCCATGTGTATGGTGGGCTCATAGGAGGAATTCAATGAATGAATAAAAGAGCACCTGTCCAAGAGGAACCCGTCCATGACTGCTCAGTATACTAAAAAAGATACCAATAATTTGAGATTTAAAAAACCAAAACCCTGAGATAAGTGGAGGAAATCAGGTTCAACCATTTAGGAATTACCAGATGGGGAAGTGTCAAGAGCGTCTGTAATGATGCGGTAAAAGCTGGAGGTAGTGGTGTAGGTGACCCTTGGTAACTTATGGCTGTGTTTAAACTAAAATTATGAGGAAGTATAAACTGTGATTAAGCCAAAGCCAAACAAAACAGTCATAGAGACAGAGAAGCAATGTTGCCAGGAGAGAGACAATGAGGCAAAGAGAACCGCTACTCCATCCACTGTGTCTAAAATAGCACTTGCCCCTTCTTTACTCCATACCAAAGCGAGGCTACATGTCATTTCCTCAGGAAGTCTTTCCAGCCAGCAATGCTGGGAGCCAGACAGCAATGGTCTCTAGAGAAGGGTCATGGTTTTTTGAGCCCTGAATGCCAAGCCTACCTCACCTTCCCACCCCCAATTTAATAATTCAGAAGTGATGTGCTTAGGACAAAACTTCTCATCACCAATTTCCAATTATCTTCACTTTTACCATCACCCTTCTGGTTTTAGGTAGTTTTCTCTAAGCATCTTTGCCGCATAACTAATTGGCTCCAAGGCTATTTTGGCATAAAAGAAAAGAGTTACTGGTTGGTAGTTTGGCTTGGCCGATTGTTGCTTTCATCAACTGGTTGAGTTTGGTTTCATTTCTTCTTTAACACAGTACTCCAGGTTCTACATTATGTAAATCTTAGCCCTCATAATGGTGTATACAGTGGTACAGAGTTTTGAACCCATATTTCCCACAGAACTTTGTAACAGCTATCAATGGACGAATGCCAAGAACAAACAACAGTGTAGAAGGCTGTCACAATGCAATAAAAAGTTCAGTTACAAATATGCATTCTTCTATTTAGAAACTAATACCTCTCTTAATGAAGGAAAAAAATTTTAGCAAAAAAGTTCTGATGTCCAATGAAGAAATGAATCAACAAGCAAAAAATATATATAATTCTGTGAATGCAAGATTTGGAAGACAAGTGCTTAGGTACAATCCACAAAATAAAATCAGGTATTTACACAGTACAGCCATGAATCTACACTATATATTTTGAATGTATTCAAATACTTTGTATTTTGCCAGTGTCTTTTTAATTTTGTTATTCATTTTTCATTATATCCTTTTTTAATGAATATCCCTCCTTCATTTTTTGTGATCTTATCTTTTATGGCAAAACTGCTTTTTTTGCCAATTATGTGGCAAAAATGCTTACAACAAAGATGCTAACAGCAAAAATAGGGACATACACTCCTTCAAAGCACCCTTCCAGCCCCCAAAGAGATAGAGAAAGGAAAGCAACATACAAAGCAATTGCAAGATGGGACAGGGGATGAGCTATCTCTGCTCTTTTTCTGGGTGACTGAGGCAACAAAGGCAGCAAAGTGAATCCTTTGGTGACTGAGCTAAGAAACAAAGAAGCTGAGGTGTGAGTGTGGGCTGGGGGTGTGGTGGGGTGACCGTGGGTATGAAACAGGGGAACAGTGTCTGAATGCCTTCCTGGCTCACCTACTTTGTTTTGGTAACAGAAGGGTTTTACATTGATTTTTATAGAACTGATAAGGTATGTCAGAACAGCATGTTATTTTACCCTTCCCTGGGCTCCTGCCTCCCCAGCTGTCAAGAAGGTTGATGTGCCCTGGCCTTGATAGTTGTACATTCCACAAGCCACTCTGCACAAGGTGCACATGTTCTCATAAAATAGCTCTTTTTTTGTATGTGTTAAAAGCTGTAACAATGACAGCATTCTGATTTCCTATATATTTCACCTAAAGTGAAAGGAGGGATTATATGCTATCTACTCCTGGATACCTAAGTCCAGTTTTCTCCACATTTCTTCTGAGCCCCAAGCTGGGTTCGTTGCCTCTGCCAGGTTCCCATGGCACCCTGTGCTTCCCTCACGTGTATTGCTATTTACTCCCCACAGACTGAACTCTCAGAGATGAAAGGCCATGCTCTGTTCCCAGTAGTCACACAGGGCCTGGTAGACAGGAGGCCTTGAGTAATGTTTGATAATGAATGTATGAATGATCTAATGCTAATAGCTTGGTATTAATAAGTTCTGGTTTTCTGGGATGTGGAACAACCCTTGGACAGTTATGTGGCCCCTCAATCATAACTCTTAATCTTGCATTCCTTGGTTCCGACCTGTTCTTCTGCCTGGAATGCTATCCCCCAGAAACCTGCGGCAGCCCTGTAGCCCAGCTCGCTGGTGGGGCTCCTAAGCTGCTCCCACAGCCCCCTTTGCTGGTCAGAGGCCTGGCCTCTTTCCCTTACTGGGGTCCCACCTGCAGATAGGTTCACCACTCCTTATTCTCTTCCCAATATTGATTGAGTCCAGTCTAGATTTCCCATCCGATGTGCTATCACAATCATTAGCCTCTCTAATGCCAATCATTTCTGGGATGAAAAGTGTAAGACTTCATAGATGGAGGCAGAGATGAGAGGAAAGAAAGAGACCAAGTTATGGAGCCAAGAAAGCCTTTATTGGGATCTGCGATTCCCGGGCGAGGTTCCGTGACTCCGAGAGTGGAGAGTCAGGGAAGTCGCGCCTGGTACAGGAGGGGCAAGGTATTTTATGGGTAAAAGACTTCCGGTCCGGTCCTGGGAGGGCAGACCACCAAATAAGGGCACTTTAGGGCCGTGGCGGGATGGGATAGGTTGCCTCCTCTGTCAGGGTGGTGGGAAGCTGGGCTCCATGATTGGCTGTTTTCAAACTGGCGCGGAACATTCCAGGTCTGCAGGTGAGGGGTGGGGGTCGTAGGTGCATGGTGTTTTTCCAACCCACAGCAAAATGGCCACTCGGTCGCCATGCCAAGGTGATTCCCAAGGTGACTCTTACAAAAAGGAGGGAAAAGAAGGATCAGTCTTCCGTTTTTAATATCAACCTCTTTTGAAACATGAAGGCTGAAGAGTCTTGATCCTAGGGCTCCCACTTCTGGTATCAGCTGACACTGCCATCCCCAAGTTTGGTCTGGCCTCATTTGTTTAGAAATACTTTGGTTACCAAAGACTTAATCATCCATTTCCTATATAAAAAGTAGCTACTTTTTTGCATGGACCTCAAGTATACTGTAGTCTAGAGGTGGAATTTAAGGAAAGGTATTAAGCAGGCTGTGTTTTAGCTAATGGGCAAGTAATAAATTGTATCATGTATCTTGAATGTATCATAGATAAGCTGCTATATTACAATTGCCACTTCAGATAGCTGTGAAATTAGGTGATTAACTAGTTGGTACCTAACCTTATAATTTCTGTATAAGTCTAATTACATGAAATAGAAGTGGGGGTTTTGATTTTTTACTTTGCTTTTCTGTTTGGAGTATCATTGTAACCAATGTATTGTAAATGACGGAAAATAATTGCATATGTTAAAAAAATAAATTGTGTAAAAAAAAATAAGAAAATTAAAAAAAAGAAATACTTTGGTTGATTGGTTGTTCTGATTCCTGGAGAACTGCTATTGTTTTTAATGTTGCTATTAAGCTTTATCTATAAAGAACAGGAACCCAATGGTCTTTTTTTTTTTTTTTTTAAAGCAGCAGCATTTAAGGTATAGGTAGAAATGTTGGTACTTTTACTTTTTGGAGATTTGCCTGTTACATTTTAAAGAGGGAAAATGTTACAGATGCCTAGAACAAGAAGATAAGTTAATTTTACCTTGCTAAATGCCCCAGGCACAGAACCTGCCCTGTTAGATCTGCAATGGACAAGGAGTGGAGGGCTTGAGAGCTCCCCCTGCTGGTCTCCCAATTAGGTTTCCTTTTATTATCTTTCCACAAGAGCCATTCCTAAAAAATTAAATTATATAAATTTACAACTAAGTAAATCATATTAAAAACAAAGACAATATATATTCAAATATAATCACTTCATAATTACCTTAATTCCATATATGATCTTGAGGTTATTTGTTTATTCTACACATATTGGGGAAATAATGGTGTGATCTCGTGTGTCTATACGTACCTTTCCATTCAGTGGCATCAATATCACTAGCTTGAAATCTTCCATGATGGGAGTATTCACACCACATAAGTTTTAAACTCAGGGTTATTTATTTATTTATTTATTTGAGAGAGAGAGAGAGAGAGAGAGAGAGAGAGAGAGAGACTGCATGCATGCACAAAGCGGGAGAGGGGCAGAGGGAGAGAGAAAGAATCTTAGGCAGGTTGCATGCCCAAGGCAGAGCCTAATGGATAGTTCATTCTCACGACCATGAGATCCATGACCTGAGCCGAAATCAAGAGTTGCATGCTTAACCGACAGAGCCACCCAGAAGCCCCAAATCAGGACTTTTAAAATCCGGTTGTTATACATTTATTAGTACACTATGGCTGTTTATTGCTACTTCTTTGAAAGATGATGAAATTGAGGACTAGAGAAGTTAAGTGATTTGCCTAAGTCCACACAGCTAGGAAATGGTTAAGCTGGGATTCAAGCCCAGGATTCTGTTTGTTTTTAAAGAAAAATATTTTTTCCAAAGCCCACATACATTCCATTCAGCCCCCCTCCCCTGAGGTAGGAATGTTCAAGTTGGGTAGGCCTCCCATAGTTAACTACTAATCTGGCTTCTGAAAGTCACACAACCCTTTTAATATTGGCATATCTAGGGCCATGTTGTTTCAGGTGTTCTATACAGTATTATCATCTGCTCCCTTAGGTGTGGGGGTAGTGTGAAGATTCTTTGGTCAATCATCTTACTTCCCATCCCTGTGGAACAATGACAAGAAGCTTGAATTCCAAACCCAGTACTACTACTCAACACTGTGACCTGGAAAATTCATCTCTCCTCTTTTAAACCTCAGCAATCTAGTCTATAAAATATGGACAGACACAATCCATTTGCAGGGTTGCTATGGGGATTAAACGAAATCTCACTCTCAAAAGACCTAGTACAGTGTGCCTGGTGTATAGTAATGTAATCCAACTGTTATTGATTTTATTGAGTGCAGGCATGGTGTGAGGGGTGTGTGTGTGTGTGTGTGTGTGTGTGTGTGTATTTCATTTTTAACTATGGGCCAAATAGAATTCTTTGACAGTCTCATCTGCTCTTTCTCTCAGTCTTCCACAGCCAGTAGTCAAGGGCATCTCCATTTACCTAAACATTTAGATTCCAAACCTTGGTACTTTCCTTCATTCCTGTCTTTCCCACTCTATTCATCTAGCTCATTCAGCAGGTTTTGCTGACTCTAAAAAGAAAACCGAAGTTATTCAATTCTCTCAATTTCACACTATCCTATTTTAAGCCATTACCGTCCCTTACATTTCTTTTTGAGAAAGTAAGCTACATGTGAACAGGCTCCGTGTATTACTGACCACAGCTGTATCTCCAAAACCCAGAACAGTGCCTGGCCCTTGGTAGACTTTTGCTATGTCTTGAATCACTACTTGTTGCAAGAAAACTTTGAAGTAGATGCTATTATTATTTCCATATTATAGATTGGGTAACAGGCTTGCAGTGGTTAAATAACTTACTTAAGGTCACACAACAATTATCAACACCAGGATTCAAATCCAGGGTCTAACTCTAGAGCTTCCGCCATTTTCCGCCATTCTGCCCTATTGAACTACACTGGCTTATGCGGAATTCAATTATTAAGGGTTCTTTAGATGATTTAAGGAGAAATTTTAGTTGAAATCTCCCAACCTGAAACCTTTCCCTGATAACCAAGTTCATGTGCCCCTTCACATACCTTTGTACGAAGCATGATTTACCGTTTCCCAAAGTCTCATCTCTCCTCATTGGCCTCATCTCCCAACATCCCAACTGCAATGATCTCTTTTTTTCTTCCCAGCACATGATTCTGCCTCTTTCCAAAACATTTCTCTTCACCCATCCCTTCTTGACAACTATCATTAATTTCTCAATTTTGAGGGATTATAATCAGCAGTACTTTATCCCAGCTGGCATCATTCTACTAAAATTACTGATTTATTTCTGACGGTATCATTCACTCCTGTGTCCTCAGTGCTTTCGAAGTGCCTGGAATAGGTACTTGATAAATGTTGAATATGGTATGAAAAGGCAAGGATTGTTTTATCAAATTACAAGTGTAAAGGCCGTGATTCCTCGAGGTGAAGTATGTAGCCCTGGGCTAGTCACTAAACTGCAGATGCGAGGTTTGAAACCAGGGCTGAAAAAAGAGCCCTTCCCCCTCACGCTCACGCTCCGAGCTCTACACTTCCGTCAGCTCCAACTTACTAGCTCCGCCTACTTGAGCCTGCGCCGTCCCGGAAACTAGTTTGACCCTCGGGCGGCCGCCGTAGCGCGTTTTCTGCGTTGCTGTGGGATACGGCCCGGGACCTGGGAGGGTGGAAAGACGTTTCCCGCCGGCGGGAGCTGCGGTTGTGGCGGCGGGGCTCAGCTTCGCAGCGCCATGGCGGACCAGCTTTATCTGGAAAATATAGACGAGTTCGTCACGGACCAGAACAAGATAGTGAGAAGCCAGGACTGAGGAATGTGGGCATGCGATTGGAGTCCTGGGCCCGGAGAGGGCTGTGGGGGGCCTTGACCCCTCTGCGCGTGGCCTAGTGGGGACTGGCCGAGGGGAGACAAGTCCCCACGCCTCGTGCCCCTGGGCGTTCGAGGACTCGCGGGGGAATTCCTCTGGCGCAAGTCCGCGCGCGTCCCTTCGGTGGGCGTGCTGTGGACTCTGCTAGGAGCCCGGGCTGAGGAGGACAGGCGCGGAGGGAGGGGCACTGGTAGATAATAACGTTTCCACACCTGCCTGATAAGGTGGCTGGTGTTTAAAGTCCCAAATTTACTGTTGAGAAAATTGTGCCTTAATTGGGTTAGGTGACGAATTGTTTAGCCTTTCAACAGTCGACTTCCTCCTCTAGGAAATTTGGTATTAATACCACAGAAGGTTTGAGTAGAAGATCATGTGAGACGATGAATGTGAATGGACTTTGCAAACCGTGATAATTGAATGCCTACTGTGGGCTTGGGATATACGTAATTGCATTTAATCTTTTCACGACCCACGCAGAGGGCGGTGAAAGTAACTCTAAAAAAGGAAGTTGAAGCAGAGGAGCAGAATAACTTCTTGGTAGTTATTAAGGGATAGACTGTTTTCCAACCTACGTCTGTCTCTTTTGCTATTGCTTTAGCCTCACCTATGTCTTAATTATTGGAAACTCAACATTTAGAATTGAAGACTTCGAGAGGTGAGGCGCATACAAGGAAGTGACAGATGACAGGGGAGTTCACGGAAGGATGGAAGGAAAGACCAGGCTTAATGCCAGTAGTTTCCAGTCTAACCCCAGATACAGTATTCATCCACTTTTTTCATTCCCTGACCCCTGCACCGACTGTGTCTGTTAATGTTTGTATGGCTACAACTTTCCTTAGAAGTTTATGTCATAGCTTCAAAGTAATCTGGCTTCTGGATGAGTTTTAGATATTTATCAGTGGTGGCCACACAGAAAGAGTGTGACTAAAGTGCACTAGTTAAACAAAGAATGTAAAGAAAATGAGAGCTTTTTCTTTGTACATTTAGCCCTTCTTTTTAGAATCTAATTAGCCGGTGAAACAAACTTTTTGGTATTTATAAGATAAATATCTCAGTCCTACTTGCCCAGATGGATGGTTCTTGGCAAAACTAGGGTGACATCTACTATAATTTATAAGGCATAATCATCTAAGAGTTGGAATCTCTAGGAGCCTTTGGGACTTGACCTGCACTCTGAAATCATCTAATAAAATGGTTAAAAAAATTTCTTCTTGCAGGTGACATACAAATGGCTGAGCTATACACTAGGGGTTCATGTTAACCAGGCCAAACAGTAAGTTCAATTTATTAATTTAATTCACTTTGGAATTTTTTTGTTTTATTTGTTTTGCTTTGTTTTTATTAAAAAATTTTTAAATGTTTATTTTTGAGAGAGACAGAGCATGAGTGGGGGAGGGGCAGGGAGAGAAGGAGACACCGAATCTGAGCTGTCAGCACAGAGCCAGACATGGAGCTCAGAACTCATGAACCATGAGGTCATGACCTGAGCTGAAGTCAGACACCTAACCGACCGAGCCACTCAGGTGCCCCTGTTTTGCTTCATTTTTAGCTTTACAGATAGCCTCGAGGTAATTTTTTCATCCCTTGGAAAATGGGAAAGAGTACTATTTTTTCTACTAATTTTGCCTATTACTTAAGAGATAGGTGGACTTACATTTACATTTACTGGATTTGTTTGTAGCCTTGGCTTCTGATTAACATCACTTTGTCATTTCAATTAAATGGGCCAGCCAATTCTGTTTACATCTCAAATTTATATTCCTGTTATCTTATATGGTTGTTACATTTTGACAGTTGCTCCTTAGGCCCACATCTGGGTGTTACTGAAGTACTTTCACAATGAGGTCAACAGGTGTTTGATACAGGCTGTGAAAGAATATAAAGCTCGGAGAACTAGAAGCGAAAGTAAAAAGGGAGTGTTCAGGATGGCACCGGGCATTGTCCTTGAATTTTGCTGTATCACCTTTGCTTGCTGAAACTTGTAGTCCAACTTTAGGCCAAAGGCAATCTTTTGAATTAACTGCAAAATTTCATAGCTTAAAAAATGTTGCCTCTGTCCCAAGGGGAGGAATTGATGAACAGGCTGAGAGAACATATACTGAATTAAATGCCCATTTAGTTCACTTTATTCCTAAAGATTGTCTGAGTTTTTTCCCTATCTTTGCATAGAAGTTTCTTTTAGAGAAAGAAATTAGGGAATGTTCCATGAGTCTTAGAAAATTCCTGATATGGGTTGGTTTGGCTTTACGTGGACTGCTGTTGGACAGATCTAGAATCTGGTTTTGACTGCGATATCTATGCCCTCAGGACCTGAAACTCTTGGCCTTGGGATGGATTTGGACTGATTTTGACTGTCTGAGATTTCTGTTACTAATGCAAGTCAATAAGGGTATTGTTATGGTTACAGATATTTATGGAATAACTATTATGATATAAGCCTGTTGGGGCTTAAAGGTGCATATTGAGGGCTGGAGATAAAGTAAAGTTGCCTGCAGTTTTATTGCTGTTACTTTGATGGCCTGCAATTTTTATAGAATCAGTATATTGTCTAGCCCCTGTCTCTTAACCAACTTCATCCTGTGCTACTGTCTACCTCACTTGTTCCTCAGATATGCTGGGCTCATTTCCACCTTTGGACATTTGCACCATTCCCTCTGTCTGGAATGTTCTTCTCCCAGCTATCCTCATCCTTCCAGTTGTAGCTCAAATGTCACACATTACTTTCTGCAACAACCCTTTACTAATGCTCAGGTATCCTCACCCTTTCCTAACTCTCTGTCATATCAATCTGTTAATTGCTTTCTTAATTCTTTTTTGTGAAAAACAGCTTTATTGAGATATAATTCATATGCCATCCAATCACCCATTGAAAATGTACAACTTGGTTGTTTTTAGTATATTCAAAAAACTACCCAGCCATCACTATAATTAATTTTAGAAGATTTTTATCACCCCCAAAAGATAAATGGCTCATAAAGATGTGGGCGTCTTTATGCACAGGTGTGACAGTTGATGCTGGCCATCTGCTGGGACTTCAGCTGGGGCTGTTGATCAGACATTGCATGTGTCTTTCTATATATGGGCTGGGCTTCCTCAGAGCATAGTGTCTTCAGGTAGTTGGACCTCTTTTTTATTATTATTATTATAAATGGCAAATAATATTATAAATATTATAAGTAAATAAGATTTGTTTTAATGTTTATTCATTTTTGAGTGACAGAGCGACAGAGCAAGAGCAGGGAAGGGACAGAGATAGAGGAGACACAGAATCCAAAGCAGACTCCAGACTTGGAGCTGTCAGCACAGAGCCTGGCGTTGGGGTCGATCTCACAAACCATGAGATCATCATGTGAGTTGGAGTCAGGCACTTAATGGACTGAGTCACTCAGGTGCTTCTAGGTGGTTGGGCTTTTTACATAGCAGCTCAGGACTCCAAAAGCTAGTGTTCCACCACAAGGCAAAAGCTGAATGAACACCTCTTCCTACTAATCTCAGAAGTCAGGCACCGTCGTATCTACTTTATTCTTTTGGTTAAAGTGAATCACTAGCACTCTCCTATTCAAGGGGTGGGAATAGACTCCACCTCTCTATGGGAGGGTCTAGAAGAGCATGTGGGATGGGAGATGTTGTAGCCATCTTTGGAAAATACAGTATGCAACAATCGTTGTCTCTAAAGTGCCTGGCTCATAATATGTGCCAATAAATATTTGTTGAGTGAGTAGTAAGCGCTATGGTAGATATTTTCACATACATTTATCTCACATAATCTTTGTAACAGTGATGGGTGTTATCAACCTCTTGTAACAGTTGAGAAAATTGAGACTTAAATGTCCTGTCATATTTTTAAGTTTCATCTATAGGAGAAGCATTTAAGTATTGGTGAGGGCACCTGGGTAGCTCAGTCCATTAAGCATCTGACTTCAGCTCAGGTCATGATCTCACAGTTTGTGAGTTCTAGCCCTGCATTGGGCTCTGTGCGCACAGAGTCCACTTTGGATCCTCTCTTTGGCCCCCCTCTCTGCCCCTACCCTGCTTGCATGTGTGCGTGTGGTCGGTCTCTCTCTCAAAAATAAATAAAACATTTAAAAAAGTATCTTTTGTGGCACTGAGGGCAGTGACTAGGCATGGATGGTATTGATTTGCTTGGATTTGTTAAAAATTTGTTTTAAATGTTTATTCATTTTTGAGAGAGAGAGAGAGAGAGACAGACAGAGTATGAGTGGAGGAGGGACAGAGAGAGAGGGAGACACAGAAACCAAAGCAGGCTTCAGGCTCTGAGCTGTCAGCACAGAGATAGTCTAATTCAGGGCTGGAATCCATGAACTGTTAGATCATGACCTGAGCAGAAGTTGGATGCTTAACTGACTGAGCCACCCAGGTGTCCTGGATTTCTTAAAGAAGTATTTTTTCATTTTTTCTTATTTTTAGCGTTATTTTGGGCTGTGTCATAAAACAATAAACCTAACAAATTAGCTCTTTCTCATCATTGATTTAAATAAGATAATTTCACCTGGGGGGCTCAGTTGGTTGAGTGTCTTATTCTTGATTTCGTCTCAGGTCATGATTGGCTCAGGGTTGTAGGATCGAGCCTTATGTTGGCCTCTGTGCTGAGAATGGAACCTGCTTATGATTCTCTCTGTCTCTCTCTCAAATTAAAAAAAAAAAAAGATAATTTAAGGTTGTAAAAATGCTGTGAAGAATTAAAATAGGTTTGGAGGAGGCAGTATAGATTACTGTATTCGTTCTAGGGAAAATTAAATTAAAATAGGAAGGCATAGTTAATCATGTAGGAAGTGCATCATTGATATTTAAGAATATTTTGCATATTTTGTCAGTAAAAGTAAAATGGCGTAATTTAATTAGATAAACATATCTTAGAGACTTAAAGATATGCAGAAATTATTATATTTGTAAGGCTTTTATTTTTAAGTAATCTCTATATCCAACATGGGGCTCGAACTTAAAACCCCACAATCGAGTCACATGCTCTAGTGACTGAGCCAGCCAGGTACCCCTGGATATTATTTTTTAATTTTTTTTAAGTTTATTTCTTTATTTCGAGAGAGGGCAGGGGTGGGGGGGAAATCTGTGCTGTCAGCACAGAGCCCATCATGGGGCTCAATTTCATGAACTATGAGATTTTGACCTGAGCCAGGATTAAGAGTCAGTCACTCAACTGACTGAGCTCAGCCACCCTGAATAGGGCACATTTTTGTCCTCAAGGAGCTTATAGTATAGTGGGGAATGGCAGATCTATAACAAAGTAGTTAGAATACAGTGTGATAAGTGCTCTAACAGGTATGGCGTAGGTTTTGTTAGAACTTAGAAGGCAGGGATACCCTGCTAGCCTGGTGGTGTTAGGGAAGGCTTCCTATAGAAGGTGATAACTGAGCTGCTGTCTTGATGAGGGGTTAGGTCGATGAGGTCTGAGAAGAGCATTCAAGGCAGAAGGAAGGGTGTACAAAAGAGCAAGGGGAACTGCAGAATGTTTCCTAAGGCTGAAAATAGTGAGTGTGGAAGAATGGTGAAAGATACAGGGACCAGAACAAGAAGGGTCTTACATGTCATTGCTAGAGTGTTAGAGTCCATCCTTAGGGGGCTATGAAGACTTTGGAACAAGGAGTAATACTTCCGACAAGAGTATCCAATTATCTTTCAATATCACTTATTGACTAACAGGCATTTCAGATTTAACATGCCCTCAAACTCCTGATTTCTCCCCCAACACCTGTTTTTTCCCATGCCCGTGAATGACAACTTCATTCTTTTGAGTTGCTTAGTCCAATAGTCTTTGACTCCTTTCTCTCATATCCCACAGTCAATCCACCAGCAAATTCTGTTGTTTCTTCCTTCCTTTATGTATTTACTTTTAAATTTTTTAATGTTTTAATTTATTTTTGAGAGATAGAGAGAGATCAGGGGAGGGTCAGAGAAGAGAGGGAGACACAGAATCTGAAGACCCCCAGGCTCTGAGCTGGTTGTCAGCACAGAGCCTGACGTGGGGCTCGAACCCATGAACCGTGAGATCATGACCTGAGCCGAAGTCTCCAAAAGGAGAATATGTAGTTAAGGTGACCAGCCATCCTGGTGTGCCCAGGACTGTCTGTTTTAGCACTGAAAGTCCATGTCTCAGGAAACCTCCTAAATCCAGGCGCACCCAGATCATTGGTCATTTTAATTTATGGAGGGAATAGATAGCTGACAGCAGAACTCCAGAAGCATGAACTAGGAGGAGGTGGTCAAGTCTGTGCAGGAAATGGGGCAGAGGCAGTTAAAGGGGTAGCAGGAGACTCAGTGGGGCATGGGATCATGGAAGCTAAGAGAGCAGATGCTTCAAGAAGAGTGGTCAACAGTGTAGGTTGAGTTTCCCTTGGAATTTTTGAGAATTTTTGAGTATTTAGCTGTCCTTGGCAGAAGTATGATATATCAGAGGCACAGTAAATGTTTCTTGAAATAAAAGAGACAAATGCTATGCCCCCATTTTTTTGTTGTTGTTGTTAAACTATTTTGTTAAACTGTAAGTTGTTTAGGGGAGTCAACTTCTGATACTTGCTGGGACATAAGGTTAAAAAATAGTTTAGGGATGCTACTAAAAGCAACATTGGGGTGCCTGGGCAGCTCAGTTGGTTAATCATCTGACTTCAGCTCAGGTCATCATCTCACGGTTCATGAGTTAGAGCCCCACATCAGTCTCTGTGTTGACAGCTCAGAGTCTAGAGCCTGCTTTGGATTCTGTGTCTCCCTCTCACTCTTCCCCTCCCGCATTCATGCTCTGTCTCTCTCTCTCAAAAATAAATAAACATTAAAAAATTAAAAAAAAATAAAGGCAATGTTGTTTCTACATTGAGTGAGAATTTCAGTTTAACGAATATTCTGAATACTGGGCAGTGTGAGTAAGCTGTTACGTTCTGCAGTTCTGAAATGGCATTGAGTCTGAGTGAACATAAAATTTGAATTTCAGAACTAGATGCTTAGGATCACCTTACATAGTGGTTCTTACTGTTTTAGAGTAATCCCTTAGAGAATCTATTAACCCTGAACTGTCTCTCTCCAAAAATACATGTGTATTCTGCTTACAGTTTGGAGGGTTATAGATGGCCACATGGATTCCAGGCTAAAAGAATCACCGATTCTTTTGTTTTATATCTCAGGGTTAAGAGGCCTAGAAAAATTAACTTATCCAGGATAGTTAGTGACTGAACTTTTTCTTGATTCATTGTTGTATTCATTGTGTGTTGTTGTCATTGTGCCAACTCCATACAAGTTGATTCCAGCCTGTATGTCCTTTCTAAAGTCCATTTTTAAAAATTCTCTGTCCATGGGATGTACCAAAAATATTCTGTAAAAATTTGATGGACTGTCAGATTTAATATATTTAACTTTTAAGTCATGAATTAAGAGTTGATGAGGTAAAAACTTACTAATAATGACTTGTGCCTCTTGTTTGGAACAGGATGCTGTATGATTATGTTGAAAGGAAACGAAAGGAGAATTCAGGAGCCCAACTACACGTCACCTATTTAGTGTCTGGAAGTCTCATTCAGAATGGACATTCTGTAAGTTGTCAGAATCTGATCATGAGCTGAAATATGTTTGAGCTATAAACCGGGTTATATAACATAACACGGGGGGAAAAAACAGGATTCAGTATTATGGAAGTTTTAAAAATTACCTTCAAGATAACTGATTATTTTGGATTTTTAGACTAAATCTAAAACTCTTGAGTTTGGGTAATCTCTTGGCTGTGATGCAGAGACTGTATCATGATTATGCAGTTTTCCTAGGCAACAAGACATTAGGAGACTACTCGGTTATTCCTCTTTCTTCTTATTGGGGGACAGTGATGGTTAATTTTCATCCTCTTCAGATGTCGAGCCACAATTTGGGTGTTCAGAAAGTCCAGTTTTAATTATTTTTTTTTTTAATGAATTTGATTTCAATTTGAAATTTAGAAAAATTTCATTTTGGTAGGCTTATGTCTCAGTGGCTGAGGGTTGGAGATGTTGGCAGGGGACTGAGCTAATATAGTGCAGAGGCATAGACCAGGAACACCTTTATTCTCCTGTGTCTATTTATAATCCCATCTGGTATCTGATCATTCATCAACACAGGTCACTGCTGTGTTTTTATCATCCAGAGCACAAAGCTTTCTCAGGTCTGCCGACTTTCTCTTAGCTACTTCCCTGTCCCTCTTGAGGGTTCAAGGATCATTCTATTACTCCCCTGCCTGGATGGGGGCACCAGAAGCTCTGCTGAGATAACTTGTTCCTTCTTCGGCACTAGACTGATCCTTGGGAACTTTGATGATTTCTCTTGTGTCTTCCTCCCAAAAGTAAGGGACACCTCTTCTGTTCTCACTTCCCCAAACCTCTAATCTGAAAGTTCTTTTGAAAGTTTCTAATTTGAAAGTTCTTGTGCTTCCACCACCACCACCAGCAGCATCCCCATAGAACTTAGCCCAAAGATTAAATTTCCTGTTCAGAGATCCACCAATGTATAAGTTTTTCTTTCTTTTGACTTTCCCTTAGAACTCTCAGTTCAGAAAAGCATGATTTATCAAAATATTGACTGGGGTTATCTTGTAGCAAGAGCCCCAATCATGCGAAATTTAAAACTAGAATGCCAATTTAGTAATTACAAGGAGAAACAACAGCTATGGGATCAGATCCTTATATTCTGTGACCAGCATATTTTTTCCTTCTTGGTAGACTATTTGGCAAGCCAGATGATAACAAGGTATTTAGAAGTGTAGACAAAATCAGATGTCACTCTATATCAATCAGAAACATGAAATTAAGCAGACCTGATACATTTGCTTTCAGAAATAAACCTGCCACCAGAATCCTTTGCACACATAGCTTTAGAGTGGATACTGCCCAAGTTTGCATCTGAATGTCTTTCCTTTTGTTTTCAGGATTAACTAGACCCCCCTTTTTTTTCTATAAGGCAAAGCCCTTTTATTTATGTATTATTTTGTTAAATGTTTATTTTTTGAGAAAGACAGAGTACAAGCAGGGGAGGGGCAGAGAGAGAGGGAACCATAGAATCTGAAGCAGGCTTCTGGCTTTGAGCTGTCAGCACAGAGCCCAGTGGGGGGGCTTGAACCCACAAATTACAAGAACATGACCTAGGCCAAAGTCGGACATTCAACCAACTGAGCCACCCAGGCATCCTGCCCTCTCTCTTTCCTTAATTAGTCGTTGCCTTCACTCTAGTCATGTCAATTCTTTTTGTTTTTTATTTATTTTTTATTTTAGAGACCATGAGCAGGGGAGGAGGACAGAGGAGGAGAGAGAGAATCTTTAAGCAGGCTTCATGCTTTGCACAGAGCCCAACATAGGGCTCCATCCCATGACTGTGGGATCATGAGCTGAGCCAAAATCAAGAGTCAGATGCTCAACTGCCTGAGCCACCCAGGTGCCCCTAGTCATGTCAGTTCTTTACCTTAGAGTCATTGTGTTCCTTTATTATTATTTTTTAAATGTTTATTTGTGAGACAGAAAGAGTGAGTCAGAGTGTGAGCAGGGGAGGGGCAGAGAGAGAGAGTGAGACACAGAGTTGGAAGCAGGCTCCAGCCTCTGAGCTGTCAGCACAGAGCCTCATGCAGGGCTCGAACTCACAGACCATGAAATTGTGACCTGAGCTGAAGTCGGATGTTTAACTGACTGAGCCACCCAAGTTCCTCTTTTGTGTTCCTTTAAAATAGTGGATTTTATTCTTTTTTTGATCACTGATTCCTTTGAGAATCTGAAAGAAAAATACGTATGTTGACATATTCATAAAATTTTGAGTGAGATCATGACTTGAGCCGAAGACGGACGCATAACCAACTGAGCCACACAGGTGCCTCACCCTTGTGTCCATCTTACCAGAAACCCACTGAATCAGAACTCTACCCTGGTATGCATTGTTTAGCATAAGCAAGTTAGCATTTTGACTGTGTTGCGTTTAGGCCTTTTTAGTATTCCCTCTGGCAGCATTTAGCCCCACTGAACTCTCTGGGCAATCCAGATTTTCTCCTGAATGTACCCATTTTTGTTTGTAATGCCTTACTTAGAAAATTGCATAAGTTTGAGTGGTTAATTCCTAATGCTGCTTTTCTAATTAGCTCTGTAATTTTTTTGATGTAGTTTTACAGAACATAACATTTTTTGGAGTGGCTTTTTTTAATTTTTATTTTTTTAATGTTTGTTTATTTTAGAGTGAAAGAGAGAGCACATGGGGGAGGGGTGGAGAGAGGAAATCACAGAATCTGAAGCAGGCTCCAGGCTCTGAGCTGTCAGCACAGAGCCCAATGTGCGGCTCGAAGCCATGAACTCTGAGATCATGACCTGAGCTGAAGTTGGACACTTAACCAACTGAGCCACCCAGGCACCCCGACTTTTGTTTTTTTACAGAGAAAATGCATTCTGAAAACATACTAATATTCCCAGTTTAAGTATAAAAATTATACTTTTGAAAAAAAATTTACTTGATTTTATACTGCTTTTTTCTCTTATGTTATGAATTTTGGTAGTTCCTAACATTATTCATAAATATGTTAAAATATTAAAAAATACTTGCTTTAGTCACACATACGAGATTTAGAAAAGTAAACTATTTTTACTAATGTGATTACTGAAAGCACTTTAAGATTTCTTTGCATTTCCTTTTGTCTATTGGATATATCTAATTAGGGATGCACAATCAGCTAGTATTTTATTTTTTTATTTTTTATTTTTTTTAAATGCTTATTTGTTTTGATAGTGTGTGAACAGGGGAGGGGTAGAGAGAGAGAATCCCAAGCAAGCTTTGCACTGTCAGTGCAGATCGAGGTGGGGTTTCATCTCACAAACCATGAGATTATGACCTGAGTCAAAATCAAGAGTCAGATGCTTAACCTGCAATTAGCCTGTGTTTTAGAGTCACTTGGAATAACTTCTCTCTGTGGATAAGCCACCAACTCAGTATCTAGTTAAATTCAAATTTTTCCCTACTTAAAATTTTTAGGTTCCCTGCTTTTCCTTATTGTAGTAGATCTTGTTTTTCTTTCATTGTTGTTGTTGTTTATATTTTTAATATATGCAAATATATATTCATATTACTCTCCCCCCCCTTTTTTTTTTAAAAAGAGTGCGTGCAAGTGTGGGGGAGAGGGGCAGAGGGAAAGAGAGAATCTTAAGCAGGCTCCATGTTCAGTGCAGAGTCTGACATGGGGCTTGATCCCACAACCTTGGAATCACAACCTGCACTGAAATCAAGAGTTGGATGCTCAACTGACTGAGCCACTCAGGCAACCCTTTACTACTCCTTTTCTTAGATAAAAGTTTTCATACTATACCCCCTTTTTTACACTTTGCTTTTTTACCTAACAGTAGATCATGAACATTATTCCATAGCAATTTTAGAAATATTCCTTTTTTTTTTTTAAGTTTGTTTGTTGATTTATTTACTTGAGTAATTGATACACCCAATGTGGGGCTTGAACTCATGACCCAGAGACCCAGAGTCACATGCTCTTTCAGCTGAGCCAGTCACGTACCACCAAATATTCCTCATTCCTTATTACAGCCACCTGATGCTACATTGATAAGATTTAGTTTTTTCAGTAGTCCCATATTGATAGTTTTTGAGTCATTTACAATATATGGCCTTTACAAATAGTGCTATAGTTAATCTGTGTTTTTTTATACTTTTGCTACTTTTAAGATTGCATTTCTGAGGATTGTTAGGACGTGTATGTTCTTTTGTTGGGTAATTGCAAAATACCTCTCCATTTTTTATTCCTACCAGTAATGTATGAGATTCCCCTTTTCCATGCAATGCCTTTTGTCATGTTTCAGGGTCATTTGTGTTTCTTTTCCTGTGACCTGTCTTCATATCTCTTGCTGTTTTTCTAAAGGAGTTTCTTAATTTTCTCTATTTTAGAAGCTATATATTATAATCTTTGTGATATGAGTTACAGGTATTTTTCCACTGTATCACTTCTCTTTGTACTTTGTGCTTAAGGTTTATTTTTGTCATCTAAAAACTGTAAATTTGTTTTTATAGGTTATTTAAATTATTTCTTCTTATTGTTTATAGTTGGGAAACCTTTCCTCATTTGCAGGTTATATCACATTATAGTAGAATTTATCTGTTTGTAGAAGAATTCACCCATATTTTCTACTAGTATATGTATGGTTTCATTCTTTACACTTAAATCTGCTTGATTTAGAATTTATTCTAATCTGTGTAGACAGATTACATTTTTATTTGGTTCCATATGATTATATGTTAATTCTCTTTACGAAACTTACTAAGAAGTTCTCTTTTATTCACACTATTTGAGATGCTATGTTTGTTTCTTGTGTTTATTTCTCACCATCTTAAAATTTAGTTTTATTCAAGGGGGCGCCTGAGTAGCTTGGCCAGTTAAGCGTCCAACTCTTGATTTCAGCTCAGGTCATGATCTTATATTATAGTTCATGAGATTGAGCCCCACCTTGGGCTCTGTGCTGACAGTGCTAAGTCCAGTTGGAATTCTCTCTCTCCCCCTGTCTCTGTCTCTCCCTGGCTTGTGCTATCTCTCTCTCAAAAATAAATAAATTAAAAAAAATTAGTTTTATTCTATTATTTTAATACTAATATATGCCGGATAACCTAGTGATAATTCATAAGTTTAGGAGCTCACAACATTTTTAGAAAGCATTCAAATGAGGCATTATAGAAAATTTTGTAAAGAATGAAATGTTTGCTAAAATCCTTCTTAAAAGCCTTGGTCCATTTAAAAAAATTTTTTTTTAACATTTATTTATTTTTTTTGAAAGACAGAGGAGAGACAGAGTGTGAGCAGGGGAGGGGTAGAGAGAGAGGGAGACACAGAATCTAAAGCAGGCTCCAGGCTCTGAGTTGTCAGCACAGGGCCTGATGTGGGACTCAGCCCCACAAACCATGAGATCATGACCTGAGCCAAAGTCGGAGGCTTAACCAACTGAGTCATCCAGGCACCCCAGCCTTGGTCTGTTTTGAAAGATCAATATTAAAATTTTAAAAATCAGATGAAAGGAAAATAAATTTTTTTCCTTCACAAAATACATAAGAACCACTTGCTGGCATTTGTATTTTGAATGACTGGAATAAAACGGGCTACATTTTCAAAGGCAGTTAATAATGGCTTGTACAAGGACTTGTTTCATTTGAGTAAAGTACATTAAGAGTAAATATGCCATTGAAGAGTCACATTTCTCCTCTAGCTCTTATATTGCCCCATTCTTCCTATCAGGCCACAGAAGATAAGCAAGCATCCTTGTTACCCCATTAAAGAATCAAATCATTTTCATTTTAATACGGGAACTCAGATTATACTCACCGGTAAAGTTTCTTCCTGCCAAATAATAGTGGATATAACTATGGCAGTGAATACTAGCAGGTATCAACTTCTTTGATTAGGAATAAAGAACTCAGTCAGCAAACTCAGTTATTTTCTTGGTCTTTTTCAACCTATCATGTAAATCCTTTTAATTGCTCTCTGTATGAATTTTGATTGCTATATATATCAAGGGAATTTTCCTCAAGCATACCTGATCTATTTGTGTTTCCTTGTTCCTTCCTATATGAGTTTTCTTTTGTTCTTCTGTTGTAATTAATTTGTTACTCGTCAAGACACATCTTGACTACAAAGCAAACTAGCAAGTAGATCCTAAAGTGCAAATTTCTAAACTCAATAACATTTGAAACCATAAGACTGTAATTACATTTTCTGTTGAAAATTCAATTTTGGTGTTTTTGCAGGAACTTCTATTTCTGATGTAAATCATATCCCTCAGTACACATGTATTTTCAAAAGAAAAGTCATAGGGGGGCACTTGGGTAGCTCATTCGATTAAGTGGCCAACTTCGGCTCAGGTCATGATCTCACTGCTTATGAGTTCGAGTCCCGTGTTGGCCTCTGTGCTGACAGCTCAGAGCCTGGAGCCTACTTCGGATTCTGTGCCCCTCTCACTCTGCCCTTCACCCACTCATGCTCTGTCTTTCTCTCTTAAGAATAAATAAAACATTAAAAAAAGTCTTAGGAAAATAAACTTTCTTACGTGTATATTAATACATTTTTATAGTAAATTGAAAATTCCGAGTAAATTGAAGGTATGTTTAACAACAAAATAAATTCAGCATATATGGCTAGCTTATAAGTATCTTAGTGTAAAGGTAGCAGTGAATTTGCATCCTGCAACTAATCTGTAAGTCCAGTTGTTTTTTTCTTGGAATTTTATAGACATACTATATCACGAAGCCATATACTACAGTGCTAAAGATGCTTTTTGGGGTTTTTTTGCATCAGTCTATGCAAAAGCCTCTGATAAGATACTTTCCCCAAATGACATGGAATTTGTTTCGTTTCTTTTCCATAAAGTAAGGAAACTTTATCAACCACTTATTCTTCTGAACAAACATTAGATTACTACTATTTGCTTTTTTAATTTGCTCTAAAAGATTTTTCTTTTTTAGGGGCGCCTGGGTTTCTCAGTCGGTTAAGCATCCAACTCTTGATTTCAGCTCAGGTCATGATCTCATGGTTTGTGGGTTCAAGTCCCACTTCTGGCTCTGTGCTGACGCTGTGGAGCCTGCCTGGGATCCTCTCTCTCTGCCCCTTCCCAGCTCGTGCCTGGGTGCTTTGTCTGTCTCTCAAAAATAAACTTAGAAAAATTGTTTAAATAAAAGTTTTTTTAAAGTTTAGGCATTTCTGATGTTTTTCAGTTGCACACCCATAGATTATCAGATAAAATACACTAGATAATTTCAAAAGGTGAGTTTTTGTATCTCACTTATTTGACACATCCTTAATTTTCAAATAAAATCAGTAGAAATGAAACTAGTAGAATTCTCAAAGAATTCACACGTGCCAGTCTCAGGATAAGGAGCTTCCAAATGCAAGGATGAGGAGCTTATGCTCATCTTACTAGGTAAATGCAGTTTTCCTCATGTAGTAACTGATGCCTTCTGGTTCATTTGTGGAACTTTTGTTTGTAGGAAAGTGTATACATAGGGCCAGATCTTATCAGTTTCTGTTGTGGAGAATGTAGCCAATACCCCTTTTGACTGGTTGGTAATATTCCAGGACCAGTTCTGTTTGGGCTTTGTAAGCCTTCACTCTCTTGAGAACTGTCTCTGATATATTATTCTCACGTTGGATGATAGATGATGCTCCAGTCAGATCACTGTGGCTCAAAGTTTTGGGAGGGATGAATTTGATGTTGTAGACCTGGCGGCTAGGTGGATGCATTTAGCAAGGAGTGAGGTGTTGCTTAATGACCTCAAAGGGCATGTTCAGATTAATCATCATATCTACTTGGTATATGATCCAGGGCTTCTGTTTTTGGAAGTGTTATTGGAAAACTATCCAGTACCCAGCTATGTTGGGTGAGATTTTTCAGCTCACGCAGGGCTGAGCTGAGTCATGACATTGTCCGAGATGAGCTTCCCTTGTTTAGGGAAAGTCTTGGCTAACCAATTCTTGTGCCCCAAGTCTATTGTCTCAGTGGGTCTGGTGGAGAGGGGCTTCAGCTCAAAGTATCTGGTGATGTGCGATGACACACCTTGCCCGAGCTCGGTACCTTCACGATCAGTGTGTTCAGTAGGCCCGGGCCACACAGACAGGGGGCTTTGGCCTGGCTACACACTCACCCTGTTCTGTGGTTTGGGACCTGTGGGCTGGCAGCACTGTGAGCTGAGGGCTGCCATTTGTTTGGTTTCATTGTATCATTGATATGTGTATTCTATCACTTTCCTTAACCTGATGAAATTTTAAAGTAAACAAGTTAAAAAATAAGTCTGACTTTATTAAACTGTAACACAGATTTTTTAGGAACCTAATGTTTGTGATTTCACATCCAAGTGCAAATGAATTATCAGCAAAGAAACTTTAAAATTGGAAGTTGTACTGCTATAAACACTAATGAGGTGTTATGTCCTTACAGTGCCACAAGGTTGCAGTAGTGAGAGAAGATAAACTGGAAGGTAAGTGTTTTAGCGACTTGGCAAGATTTTTCTTTCATGAGATCAGTGTAGGTACAGAAAAAAATCTGCCCCTAGCATCTGCATAAAATATGTTCAGCTATTTAACTGAGGAGCTGAATATTCCTTTTATTAGTAGTTTCTGAGACATGTTAAAATAGGATACCACATCTGCCTAACTTCCCATTTTTACGACCAGTAGCTGCTGACATTTATAAAGCACTTTTATCACAGGATCTCAAAGCTCATGTGATTCGTGCACAAAACTATCATGAATACCATGTGGAACACCTCATCAACTGTAAAAAGACAGTAGTCTCTAAATATTATTTTGTGTTCCAGAACAGTTTTGTAGCAAGAAAATTAAAGAATGCTTTTCCAAAGTCAGAAAGATTTAATTTTATTTCTAAACTAAATTTTTATCTTCCCATTTCAGGATTATTAATGCTATGGTTCTAGTATTTAAAAATTCAGTTCAAAGAAATTCTATAACAGGGTCCACATGATCTGGACTTTTGTCTCCAGACTAAACCTGTACTTCATATATATAGAATATATATACTTCATATATAAAGACTACTGCCAGTGGTGTCATTCTCTTACAAATGAACTCCAAAGTATTTAGGGTCGTGGAGATGTCCACTTTTTTCTTTGTGAATTCCCACAGTGGTAGGCAAAGTGAGATTTATTCATTCAGTAGATACATAATGAGTATTTATGTCAAGCTCTGTGCTACATGCTAGAGACTCAGGCATATTCCCTTTCTTCGTGAAATCTAACATTTGTTCTTATGTTCTTCTGTGTTTCTCCTCTGCAGACTTGCCTGGTTAGTATTTTTGTTATAGAGTTGCTTTCTCTGCACAAAAATTGAATTACATAGTTGAGTCTTCTCAGGTAGAAATTACTTATTCTTCAGTTATATGCTAGAGTGTAAGATTCTTCCCTGACTGAAAAAAAAAGAAAACATCATAGTCATCATCAATCATTCATTAATGTTTACTGAATGTCCATTGGATGAGTGATACCCTCACAGGTGTTGTGCTTAGAACTGACTCACCACCACCTACCTTGTCATGATGTCCCCATTATAGACAGAAGAGTTGATGTTATACTGTGTATGTGACTCTTTGGCCTTTTAGGACTTTTTGGACCACCACAGATTGCAAACAATTTTAATGCAGAAGGATTTCTTGTTAAAGTCCCCACATGCTATGAAGTTTGTGTATTAACAGACTGCTTTTCCTGTTGACTTGTAGCAGTGAAGTCCAAGCTAGCTGTGACTGCCAGCATCCATGTGTACAGCATCCAGAAAGCCATGCTAAAGGACAGTGGGCCTCTGTTCAATACCGACTATGACATCCTTAAAAGCAACTTGCAGAACTGCAGCAAGTGAGCTCCTTAATGTTCCTTGTGGGCTTCTTTACGAATTGATTTTGTAAGATGTTTACACAGTGGCTGCCTCTTAAGAGTGAATGCCAAGTCTAGTAAAACCCCATTTATCTTGCAGTAAGACACATGCCTGGTTTTATTAGTACATCATAAGGTGAAAAATAGCAGCCACAACCCATATTGAAAACCCCAGTGGACTCCCCATAAATCTATTTCTCATGTATTTATCCTGTCACTGCCACGAGAAATGTTTGTTGTGCCCCCTCGTTACTCCCTTACCCCAGTCTCTGCTTGTCTGAATCCTACCCATTTTCCAGGAACCAGTGCAAATGTCCTTCAAAAACTATTTCTAATTTGTTATCCCTCTACCTTCCATCCAAAAGCAGTTGATCTTCCATAGCCAGGATCACATCTTGTTTGTTTTTATACTTTATATCATTTTCAGTGAGGTGATGGACTGTAATGCACAGGCTTGTGTTGTGGCTTTGCTGCTTAATAGCCAGGTGGTTTGGTGCAAAAACAAAGAGTACTCTTTAAGGTTTGGCTTTTTTATTTTTAAATTAGATACAATAATGCCTACTTTGTGGGATTGTATTAAAGGTTCAGATCAGTTCCCAAGACATATTAAGTGCCAACTACTTTGAGAGGTACTAAGTGAGATCATTTGAATTCATTCCACAAAGATCTGCTGAGTACCTATGACATTCCACACACTGTAGAGTGAATGTGGCCCAGTACCTGCTTATGGAACTCATGGTCTTATGGTAGACAATTACAGTATAGTGTGGCAGTGCTATAATAGGAGTAATACTGAAGGAGGACATTTGTGGGGCACTTGTGGGAAATCAAATAGCTATGTCCTAGGTTAGGAGACTATAGGGAACGCGTTGCAAAGCAGAATACTGCTTTCTGGCTTGCTATTCTCATAGTCCTCTGAGTGATTGCCTCCATAGTGGCCTCCTCAAGATATCATGAACAATCAGTCATGAACTGATTACCCTCCTCAACTCCCATGAGCAAGAAAATTCTTCAAACAAAAAAGGGGGAGATGTGGGAAATCAAATAGCTATGTCCTAGGTTAGGAGAATGCATGTATTTCCCACAGGCCCTCATCCCTTACTTTTGGGTGAGGTGGAGTGATGAGGCAAAAGAGAGAAGGCCTCCTGGAGGACGTGACATCTAAGTCAAGGCCTAAAGGCTGAAGTAGAAGTGGCCAATAAAAGGAGAAGTAGAAGAGGGAGGACAGAACTGTGAGGAAATGTGGTGCTTATATGGAACCATATATGGCTGGACTTAGACTGAGAGGTGGGAAATAATATAAGATTGAAGTAAGAGTCACAGTCTACACTTTAATTATTAGGATAAGGAGTTTAGACTTTATTCTGAGGGCCCCAGGGAGCCACTGAAGATTTTGAAGCAGGTGGGTGAAATGATCAGAGCTGCATTTATGGAACTATCACTTGGGGCACCCTGGTAACTCAGTCGGTTAAGTGTTCAACTCTTGGTTTCGGCTCAGGTCATAATCTCACGGTTCGTTGGATCAAGTCCCACATAGGCTCTGCACTTCTAGCGCAGATTGGGATTCTCTTTCTCCCTCTCTCTGCCCCTCTCCTGCCTGTGCTTGCTCTCTCCCTGTCTCTCTCAAAAAAAAAAATAAATAAATAAAGATCATTTGGCTGCATTCAGATGGTGAATATCGATCAGAAGGGAATAATCAGGAGACAGTCCTCAATGAGGAGAAATGTTGCAGTGATTCAGGGTGGAGATGACAGTTATCTGAAGTATAGTAGTGGTATTGAGGGTAAAGAGGTATGAAGGCTAAAGAGTCATGCTGTCAAAACCTGGATGTTGTCACGCTTGGAGACCAGGTGTGTGTGTGTGTGTGGCTGGCTTGGGGTGTTCATGAGGTTAAGGATGATGACCATATGACCTGGGTGGCTGGATTGGGTGATGGTGTCATCACTAAGAAAGGGAATATGTGGGGAGGAGTAGGCTTGGGGAGAGAAGGAACAATGATGAATTGGGTTTGGACATGTTGACTTTGAGAAGTCTGTGGGGAATCCAAGTGGAGATGTTTATATAATAGATAGATAAGTCTAGATCTAGGGAGAGAAATCCGGCATGAAGATAGAAATTTTAGAATTAGAGAAAATAGCGAATTAATTGGGACACAGCAATAGAGACAGTAATTTAGAGAGAATGTATAGAATGAAAGAGGGCAGAAGGTAAAACTCTGCCCTTTTATTGAAATTCCCTGTGCCTCAATTTCCTTATCAGTAAAATGAAGCTAACAATGGTATGAACCTCAAAGTGTTGTTGAGGAGTAAATGAATAAATACATATAAAACACTCAGAATGGCACATAGTAAGCACTAAAGACCACCACTTTTCAAGGGATGAGCAAGAGGATCCTAAATGGGAACAGCCAGAGATGAGAGGAAAATCACGAAAATATATGGTTTTCTAAAAGCAAGAAAGAGTTTTCAGAAGGAGGGACTGATTGTCAATATCCTATCTTGCTGAAAAGTTAAGTAAAATAGGAACTGAAAAGTGTCCGTTGGGTTTAGTGATGGCCTTGGTTAGAGGGTTCTCAGTAGAGTGGCCAGATTCTGGTGAACTGAGTAAATGGGAACATGAGAAGGTGGGACAGCAAATATGAACAAGTCTTTTCAGGAAATTGGACTATAAAATGGAGAAAGAGAGAGGTCGCTAAAGAGGATCTGAGACTGAGGTGTACTGTATACATCGTTGAGAATGCCCTGAACTTGTACCGTTCAGAAAGAGCCATAAAAGAAGAAATGGTTGAAGCTACTGGAGCAGAGGGGTAACTGATACAGCCAGCTCCTGGAGGAGAAATGGAGACTTGTTGAATATAGTTTCTGTAAGTTCCATGAGAACAGGGATTGTGTCTATTTTGTAACCAGAAACTGGTGCCTGGGAAATGGTAAGCGTTCAGTAAGTAACTGTTGAGTTAATTAATGATAGACATTAGTTCTTTTATTCTGCGGCTCAAGACCTTAAGTGTAATGGGCTACAAATATTTATTAAATAAATATAATTATATAGCTAAAGAGTAATAACAGATAAGTGGTGGTTAAAACAATTTTTTTTAATGTTTATTTTTGAAAGAGGGTATGA
Source organism: Suricata suricatta (assembly GCF_006229205.1). Classification (NCBI taxonomy): domain Eukaryota; kingdom Metazoa; phylum Chordata; class Mammalia; order Carnivora; family Herpestidae; genus Suricata; species Suricata suricatta. Next base: position 56,026,512 of record NC_043710.1, read on the forward strand.
GTGGGGGAGGGGCAAAGAGAGGGAAACACAGAATCCGAAGCAGGCTCCAGGCTCCGAGCTGTCAGCACAGAGCTCGATGCAGGGCCTGAACCTGAGTCATGATCCAAAGTCAGACACTTAACTGATGACTGAGCCACCCTGGCACCCTGATAAGTGGTGTTTTTTTACGGAAGGACTACAAGAAAAGATGAATACCCTAATAGGTTTATGTAAATTGTACTATTAGATTTCAAAAATAATCTTTATTAAAATCTAGTCATGGTATGTCAGGCTCTAAAAAATCACTTCTTCTGTTGTATCTGATAAGTAGACAAACAGGAATAAAGGGAACTCAGAAATTCAAAATGAAATTTACTCAGGGACCACTAAAGTAAACATGGCAAGTAGAAATGTGGTAATGGGAAACACCTTAATGAAACTTTACTTAAATACTTAAAGTATGATGGGTAGAAATGTGAAGAATTTATCTCCAATAAAGAAGTTTGTAATTACCCCTGAGAATTATGGGCCAACTGAGATCTGACTCATTGTTTTGTGTGTTTTAAAAAGTGCTGTGACAGGAAGAAAGTTGAAATTTTAGGACTGAGCAGATTCTTCTGTCTTCGGACATGTTCCCAGCCCAACTTGGTCTCTTCCTTATTGCCAGTTCTGATCCTGACTCTAAGGTGTGGAATGTAGACCAAATGGAGAAAGAGTTGTTGCAGGGCCAAGTTCAGATGTTGACAATGAAATAAAACATTGCTCTTTTCTATGTACATGGAAGCACTGCAAGGCCAGAGAGGAAGACTAGTGGGTAAAAGGAAATGATTTCCGTCTGTTCTTAACTCTAAAGCTGCTTCTAAAACCCAAGATGCACAAAATATTTGTGTTAGTGTGGGGTTTCCTGAAGTGGACCGTAATAAATCCAGGGAAGATTTTGGAGCTATAGACTCTAGCTTTGGGGCTGCTCAGTCTAAGGTTACTTCTGAAATTAAATCATTTATCAGGGACTTTTTTCTTAGGCCAGTTATTCTAGCACTTAATCTAGAAGTTGTGCCTGGTTGATCTCTTGAATAATTACTATTACCATATAGTTTCTTTCTTAACTTTTGCCACCTCAAGTTGAAGTGATAACGTTAAAGAAGGGAGAGAAACCAGAAGCCTCACTTCCAGGGACTTCAGTTCTCATTCTTGCAAGCGTATTTCTGTGCCAGGCCTTGTACTGGGTACTTAAAACACAAAAGATGAATAATACCCTTCCCTACCTCTAAGGAGCTTTCACCTACTCCCAATAAGCTAAAGACTGGGGGAAATAAAATGTTTTTCCTTGTCAAAAAGCTGAGGAACTTTGCTTTAAGCACAACTGGGATTTGTGTGAAACAGGCACATCTATAATGATTATAGAAGGGATGAATGCTCCCTTTAATATGCCATGCATACTACATTTCTTTCCTTGGCTTTGGGCTTACTTGTCTGATGCTGTTAGTTGGTAGTATTAGAAATTATTAACAAATTACAATAAAGGACCAGAGGTCATAGGAACCAGTGGCTCTGTTCCCAGCTTCTTCCTTGTTTTAAAGCATGATCCACTCTGGCTAGGAGAGTTGCCAGGAATTTTGTTAATATTTAAAGCTCATAATTTTGGTTCAGTCAATATTTATTGCATACCTAGCCCTCTAAGGTGAAGGTCTTTAAAAACAAGAGATAACCACTTGCTTTCCCAAGGATGGTGATATTACTAATCTTTTGTTATTTTTTCGTATATTTTTACTGTTTTCAATTGGGATGCTTTCTTCAAAAAAGTAAGATGTTCAATATGGTATGGTAGGAGATTGCAAATTCCAGTCCTAATTCTATTACTGACTAGACATATAGCCTGGGACAAATCCCTCAACATCTCTCCAATACTTTTTTCTCTATCTAAAGGAGAGTTTTTATTTGTTTTCAAGAGAGAACAAGCAAGGGAGGGGCAGAAGAGAGAGGGAGACAGGAGACAGAGTCCCAGGCAGGCTCAAGGCTGCCAGTGCAGACCCGATGGCAGGCTTAAACTCATGAACAGTGAGGTCATGACCTGAGCCAAAATCAAGAGTCAGGTGCTTAACTGACTGAGCCACCCAGGCACCCCTGTACAAAAAAATTTCTAAAATCCATTTTAGTTCTAAAGTTTTCTAAGTATCGTGTGGAAGAAGCAAGACTTTGAAATTAATGTAACATTTCCGACTTCAGGTTTAGTGCCATACAATGTGCAGCTGCAGTTCCCAGAGCTCCTACTGAATCCTCATCATCTGAAAAGTTTGAACAGTCAATTCTTCAAGTATCAAGTGAGACACAAGTCAATAATGAGTTGACAACCAATGGTCATAGTCCACCTACCTCTAAACAGATTGTACAGCAGCCCAAGGGAATAATGGGAATGTTTGCCTCTAAAGCTGCTTCTAAAACCCAAGATGCCAACAAGGAAACCAAAACAGAGGCTAAAGAGGTAACAAATGTAAGTTTAAAGATGTTATTATAGCTCAGAATGGGTAACTAGAAGAGCATTATAGTTTAATCACGTATGTTCCAATATGTAATAATATATTCTAGTTTTTCCACTGTGGTCTGAATCCTTCAATTCTTGATATTCTAATCTGAAATTATCCTTTTTCTTTTGATAATGATTCTCACCAAGCTTTGGATTCTCCTATTAAATGGTGCTGTGCACATCACAAGATTGTTTTGCAAGCCAGTTGAAATCATGCATGTGAGAACACTTGAAAACCGTAAAGTGCCAGGAATTGTATATTAGCAATATGTCATTTTGAGAATATCTTCTATTCTGATCTTTGCCATGTATGCCTTCCTTTCTAGTGTATTTAACATTCTCACTCTGTTTTATGAATTTGTCTTGTTTTTTTCTTCATTTGCAATCCTTATTTATTGTTCACACATCTCAACTAAGTACATTGACTTAAGAAAAGTCTCATTTAAAAAACTATTAAAAGTGCTCCAGAAAAGCATGATTATTGTTATTTTTTAAAGTTTATTTATTTTTGAGAGAGAAAAACCGAGTTGAGGAGGGGCAGAGAAGGGAGACAGAGGGTCTGAAGTGGGCTCAGGAGAGAGCCCGATGTGGGGCTCGAACTCATGAACCACAAGATTGTGACCTGAGCTAAAGTTAACTGCTCAACTGACTGAGCCACCCAGGTGCCCCATAATTATTATTATTCTTATTACCATCACCATGATTTTATGGCTTCTGCTTTAGAAAAGGAGAAGGGAGTGGAGGGAAAACACTTAACATTTATAAAACTACTGTGTGCCAGTAGTTTGATCTTTGCTTAAACCCTCCTAACTATTCAGCGAGGAAGCGATCTCTGTTTTATAAGTGGTCAAACTAAGGACTAAACATTTTTAGTGAATTGCCTGGATATCACATTGCTCTTACATGGCACAACCAGAATTCAAATCCACTTCTGATAATAACAAATGTAACATTTTGGAGGTTCCCCTGTAGTGTACCTTACCACCTCTGATCTGCTTTAATTCTATGAAACTAAGGAGTTTTTAAATATACTCAAACGTTTAGACACATTCTTGGTTTATAATTCTGAAAGAACTATGAGTAACCAAGCTTTGGAGATTAAAATTAGATACTCTGGTGTGAATTTGTTCTTATAGCTAATGCTGACACATTTTGGCATGATCATATAGGGACTATGCCATCGCGATAGTGTGCCCCACATCTGAAGAGATTGTTTAAACTCCTACTTGAAGAACAGCCTAGACGCTAAAAAAAATCACATGTTTTCTGCTTCTAGGTATCTTCTGCAGGCAACAAGGCAACAGGGAAAGGAAATGTGATGAGCAATTTTTTTGGAAAAGCTGCTATGAGTAAGCACGTTTTTACCTTCCTTTGATTAATGTAACATATTTGAGGTGAGAGCCACCATATCCAGTTTTAGCCTTCCTGCATCCTAACATAAATTTGCAGTTTACTGACCAATATATTGAATGGCAAGTAATCCAGCTGGGACAGCGGATTTTAATGGGACAGCTGAGTTCAGTTTACATCTCTTGGGGGGTAGTTTACTATTCCTGTTTTTACTTCCTGCCTTGAAAAGAGAATTAATTATTTGTTTCATAGGGCTCTTGGAAATGGGTGATAAAATAGAAGGGAGGCTGCTTGGTTAAACAGTACAGTGTTGAGGTTAATTTCCTAGATGATGGGTTCAGTTTGTCTGGTGTGTCCATTATCAATTATTACCACTGTCTCCCAAGGGGTTGCAAAAACAAATCTTTTTGACATTCTATAGTTATTTTTTTACGGATTACTCATGTTAACGAACTAGACCTCAATATGAATTAGAAGGGCCAGGTGGTAGTAGCCATTTAAAAATAATATTTTTTGAGAAACTAACATTTCTTTATTTAAAGAAAATCTTAACATTTTTATTTTTGAGAGAGAGAGAGGGAGACAGAGCATGCGTGGGGGAGGGGCAGAGAGCAAGGGAGACACAGAATCTGAAGGAGGCTCAGGCTCTGAGCTGTCAGCCCAAAACCTGATGTGAGACTTGACCTCATGAACAAGAAGAACATGACCTGAGCCAAAGTCAGATGTTTAACTGACTGAGCCATCCAGATACCCTTAAAATTTTTGTTCTAATTAGAATTCTTTTATATGGAAAGAACCAGTAGTCCCATATTTTCATACTTCTCATACCAAGTGCACCTCCCCTGAGGGCTGTGTGGCATAATACCAGAAAGAATTCAGGAGCCGTGGGACAATTGTGGCACATTTTCTTGGAGCATCAGTTTTACAAAGATCTTATGGGAAGGTGTTTTGTTACATGCCTGTGCAAACAGAATTAGTCAGAATTCTGCTTTCCCATGATTATTGGTTGGATTATTGGTCTGATTATTGGTTGGAAGAGACACTGGGGTGATAGTATTTATTTGTCATAAAATCTACTAGAGAAGATTTTTGTGTTTTGAAAGTACGTAGACTTGATACTTCAGGTTACTGGGAAGTATGCTGTACTGTTGCAGGGAGGATGCACAAGGAGGGCTCCCTACTTCTATGAAAACAGATGGTGCTAATGTCACTGGCCTGCATGGCTGGTGCTGGTCCACTGAATCCAATCAGAATGTGTGGTTTCTTGGTGACTATTTTTTTTTTGTTTTCTTAAGCGTTTGTAACCAGTGAATTAAAAATTTTTTATTTCTAAAATATATAAGCTGTGAATATTTGCCAGTCGTAAAAAAAATGAAGTTATACAGAAGTATATACTTATTTATGTGTTTATTTCAGAAATATTTATTGAGCAAATACTGCATACTTGGAACTATTATGCATAGTGATACAGTGGAGAAAATGTAGACAAGCAAGGTCTCTGCCCTCATGGTCCTTATGTTTTACTGTGAGAGACAGACAAATCAATAAGGAATCAAATAGTTAATGATTTTAATTGCTAGGCAGACAGTGATAGGAGTGGGGAAACTGGATAAAATAAAAGAATTAAATACTTACGTAATAAAAAGAATGCTTTTGAAGTTGATTTATTTAACAGATTATTTCTTTCCATGTTTTTATTTGGGCGACTGGTGGTTTAGTCGGGTAAGCGTCTGACTTTGTTTCAAATCATGATCTCATGGTTTGTGGGTTCAAGCTTTACATGGGGCTCTGTGCTGACAGCATTGAGCTAGCTTCAGATCCTCTGTCCCCCTCTCTCTTTTTCTCTCTCAGAAATAAACATTAAAGAAAAAAGTAAAATGATGAAATTTTTATTGTATTTGACACATGACAAGATCATTGTGATGAAAATGAAGAGAGTTGGATGAAAAGAGTTGAGACTTGAAGCATTTAAAACTTAATCCTGGACAACAACAAGTGTTGACGAGGATGTGGAGAAGTCAAACCCTCATATACTGCTGTGGGGAATATAAAATAACGTGCTTGCTCTGAAAAACAGTATAGCAATATTTCAAAAAGTTAAATAATTATCCAGTGCTTCCACTCCTACATATCTACTCAAATGAATTAAAACTATATGTTTCCATAAAAACTTGTACACAAATGTTCATAGCAACATTATTCATAAAGCCAAAAAGGTGAAACAACCCAAAGGTCCATCATCTGATGAATGGATAAACATAGTTGATATAACCACAGAATAGGATATTACTGAGCCGTGAAAAGGAATGAACCCTTGAATGATAACATGGTTGAATCTTGAAACATGTGAAATGAAAGAAGCTAGGCAGAAAAGGCCACATATTATATAAATCTATTTATATGAAATACCAGAATAGGCAAATCTGTAAAGACAGAATGTAGATTAGTAGATTAGTGTCACAGGCTAGGTTGGGTTGGGGAGTGACTGCTCATGGATACAGGATTCATTCTGGGGGTGATGAAAATGTTCTAAAATTGGATAGTGGTGATATTTGCACAGTTAAAAAGCACTGAATGTTATACTTTAAAAGGGTAAATTTTCTGGCATGTGAATTATCTCATTAACAAGAACCTTAGTGCTCCATATGTGAAAAAAATTACAGCATTGGTGACAAAATTAAAAAGTCATCATCTGTATCTGCTTGTAAAGGTGTTTCATATTTTGAATATAAAAAGGAGATGCTTTTAATTAGTCAAATGATATGATCATTCAGATAAGAAAATGTAGTTAAATTTTCCTTAACAGTAATCTGAAAGTGTTGCAATGAGCTGCCTTTTTACCAGCTAATTGGCCAATTGTAGTGTGTATGTAAATAAGTTGGAGTTCCCCAAATACTGTGAAACCATGACGGAGAGTGAAAACTCTGGATGCTGGATCTGTTTGGTCACTGGTATTTTAATTAAGATAAATTTCCTGAAATTGGTAGACTCTATGCAATAGCCTTGCTTTCCTTACCCCAAGAGTGAGGTAGTTTTTCCCTAATCTATCCTATCCTATCCTATCCTATCCTTTTGAGAGAGAAAGAGTGGGGGAGGAGCAGGGGGAAAGGGAGAGAGAGAGAATCTCAGGCAGGCTTCCCATAGTCTAATGTGGGGCTCAGTCAATGGATAGATCTCACAACTGTGAGATCATGACCTGAGTCAAAATCAAGAGTTGGATGCTTAACCAGCTGAACTACCCAGGTGCCCCTAATGATGTAATTTTAAAACAGTTGCTGTCAATATGATATAAATTCTGTAACAATGCAAATTTTGCCTAAACTTTAAGGATATACATGCAGCTCTAGAGAACCACTTTTTTGGGGGTCAGTTACTGACGCTGGGTCCCTGGAGACACATGTTTACTTTCCTATACGATTTGGTAGAAAAGTTTGAGAAGTACTGATACTTGAGAACAACAGTTTGTTTTTTTAATTTTTTTTAATGTTTTATTTATTTTTGATACAGAGAGAGAGACAGAGCATGAGAGGGGGAGGGGCAGAGAGAGAAGGAGACAGAACTGGAAGCAGGCTCCAGGCTCTGAGCTAGCTGTCAGCACAGAGCCTGACGCGGGGCTTGAACCCATGAACGTGAGATCTGACCTGAGCCGAAGCCGGAGGCTCAACCAACTGAGCCACCCAGGCGCCCTGAGAACAACAGTTTTAAAAAGACCAGAGAAAATGCTACCATTCTCTGGTGGATTCTACCATTCAGATTTCTCCGTGAAGTCTTCAAAAGATACAGTATAAACAAACTGCATCTTATACTTTTATCCATCATCTATTTTTTCAAAGAATATACTTTATTTATAAATTATTATACTAAGCCATGTATAATGGCCAAGGCTATCAATCAGTCTTTTCCCTACACTGTAGCTGGTTTAAATCATTTTACATGTAACCAAAGCTACTTATTGAAGAGCTCCATGCTGTTTACAGCTAAGAGTATTTTATGACTTCTTGAAAAAAACTATCACTGAATATAGCACGAAGGCTATTCTTCTATGATTTCTCAGATGGCTAGGCCCATCCTGCTTGCATTTCCTAGTCCTCGGCACGGCATAGTAGTTGCTTTTGTGTTTTTCAGCTTGGTGTAGGGGAATAGGAAAGGACTTAAACTGACTTAGGTTCAAATCCTGGCTCTCTTTTCTATCAGAGATTTACTTTGGGTAAATCATGTATTATTTCAGTTTTTACAGAGAACATTGACTTTTAGATACCTTACCCTGGGTGAAACAGAGTTTTAACCAAACTCTTCTGATTCTAAAGTAGCCTTTTAATTATATAATAAAGATATTAGTGAGATAATAAGAGTATCCAGGTTTAAGAAGATAGAATGTAACTGAAAATAAAATCTTGGTACAAATTTCTGTTGTCACTATTTGTAAGCTGTGCATTCTTGGGAAACATCAGACTCTTAATTTTCTCATCTAGTAAATGAGAACAATGATACCTCATAAAGTTGTATGTGCTTTTTTGAAGCCCTGCTTTTACTATTATTTGGCCTAGGGCCGTGATATAATGAAGGATTAGCAAGAGGCAGAAATGAAAACAGTTACAGCTAGAGTGGTAGTTGGAAAGGAGAAATGTTCTCTGACTAGACCATGAGTTCTGTTAGGACAGGGACTGTTTTTTATCCCTCTAGCCCCTGCTCCTAACAAATAACTTGGCACTTAATCAACTCTCAGAGGAATGATAGATTGATATTACACGGTGAGGTTATATATCGTCTGCTATACTGTATTTGTAGATAAACTTAAAGTCAATTTGGATTCAGAACAAGCAGTGAAAGAAGAAAAAATAGTGGAGCAACCTCCAGTGTCTGTCACTGAACCAAAGCTGGCAGCACCTACAGGCCTGAAGAAATCCAGCAAAAAAACAGAGCCTGTTAAGATGCAGCAGAAGGAAAAAAAAAGGTAGGAAAATTTGGAGCCTGTGAAGGAAGAGTGTCTCTGCTGGGGGTGAGAAGGTCTGTTTGGGCTCATTGACAGTGGGCAGTTTTCAGTTGAGTGCTAAATCCTGCTTAATGCCTTAGGGATACAGCTGTGTAACCAAAATGAAGAAGTAGTTCAGTAGCTTATCTAGGGAGTGGAACTGTGGAATCAGCTAGTTTAGATGGTTTAGAGCCCAAATCCAGTTCTTTGGGCCCCAGTGATCTAAATTGATTATCCTTTTTTTCTTTATTTCATTTTAAATTTGTGGACATGGCATAAGTGTGCCTGATTGTGTCTGGGTCTGTTTTTCACTTCAGATTGCCAAGTGAGGGATTACTATTTCCAGTCAAATTTAAGAGAAAAAGTTCTTTGTTTTCTTTTTATATCAATGAGTTTATTTTTCAAGTGGTAAAATGTAATTAGAAAAGAAAATAAAAAGCACACAAGCTGTTAAAAATGGATCCAGGAATTTGAGACACTACCTCATAGTTGGTAGGAATTAGTCTGTTGAAAGAAATTCTAAAGACACTGTCAGCACTGATAGGCCCAGAAATACTTGACTTTTGTAGCAAGGCTGCGGCTACCCTCGTAGAAAACATCAACAAAATGCTCAAGTTTCAGAGGCTCAAGGCTCTGTCTAGTGGGCCTTACCTCCTAGGAATAAATGAGATTGGTAGGTTAAGATGTCCCTAGCCCATGGGTATAACACTCATTGTTGATGGTTATAGCCAGGAATACATTCAGTATTTCATCACCAAGTATGATGTTAACTGTATGTTTTAAGTAGATGCCCGTTACCGGATGGAGGCCATCCTTTTCTGTTCCTGATTTGCTGAGAGGTTTTTTTAGGAATGGGTGCTGAATCTTGACTGGTGCTTTTTCTGCCTTTATTGAGATGATCATTTGGGGTTTCTGTTAGTGTGGTGAAATATCTTGATTGGCTTTTAAGTGTTAAACCAGTCTTGCATTCTTGGGATAAACCTAATTTTCGTCATGATACATTATCCTTTTTATTAATTGTTGCATTCTATTTGCTAATATTATAAGGATATTTTGCCACTGCACCTCTGAGGCCTATAGATCAGTTATTTACTTTTCTGATAATATCTTTGTCAGAGTTCAGTTTCAAAGTTGTGTAACTTCATAAAATTAGTAGGGAGGAGTTTCCTTTTTCTCTGTTTTCTGAGTTTGTGTAGGATACATATTTTTTTGTTTTCTTAAAGGTTTGATAAAATTCAGTGAACTCAAACCCAGTTTTCTTTGTGGGAAGGTTTATTTTATTAATTTGGTTTCTTTAAATATACCCATCCAAATTTTCTTGTTCTTGTTGGGTCAGTTTTAGTTGTGTTTTTAAAGGAATTTATTTCTTCTAAGTTGTTGAGTTCATTGGCATAAAGCTCCTAATACAGCCTTATTCTTTGAGGATCTATAGACTCTGTACTTACCATTATAGATTCCTTCATTCTTTTATTCCTGGTTTTGGTAGTATGTTGTTTTGTCTCTTTAAAAAAATTTTATGTTTATTTTTGAGAGAGAAAGAGAGAGGGAGAGAGAGAGTGGGGGGGAGGCAGAGACAGAGAGGGAGACACAGAATTCAAAGCAGGCTCCAGCCTCCGAGCAGTTAGCACAGAACTGCAAACCCACAAGCCGCGAGATTGTGACTTGAGCTGGAGTTGGACGCTTAACTGATTGAGCCACCCAGGCACTCCTGTTGTATCTGTAAGTAAACCCTTATAGAAGGGTTTACTAATGTCATTAATCTTTTGCCCCAGAATAACAACTTTTAGCCTTGTTAGGTTTTTTCTGCTTATTTCATTGATTTCTGCTCTTTATCTTTTTGTTGTTGTTTATTTTGTTTCTGTTTTTTACCTATTTGAGATTTGTCTTTTTCCAGCTTAAGGTAGAAAAATAAGTTGGTATTTAAAGTTACATAAGAAATAAATTACTTGAAGATAAAAACTACATCTCGTACGTATTTGAATAGTGTGATAGAGTATCCAGAGGAGCTAACTAATGTCAAGATGAAGTCTAGGCTTTTTTATTATGTCATTAGATCACCTTAAGGTCTTATGTCTCTGCCTTTGCACATTTTTTTTTCTTCTCTTTAAAATTTGTCTTCCTTTTTTACCTGATGAACTTCCACTTAGCTTTTAGTTTTCAAATAAGAGTCTTGTCCCATAACATTTTATTTGTCCAGTAGTATTTATCACATTGTCTTGTATTTGGTGGTATTTATATCTATTTCTTTTGCCAGAGCTTCTTGAGAACAGTATTTTCTTCCTCTTTGCATTCTCAGTGTTTAGCAGAAAGCCTGTGTGTGTGTAGTAGTTGTTTATTTAAAGCTTGTTGAATGACTGAAAGATCAATAGGAGAAATAAGGAATTTGTAATGATAATTGATGAGCTGGTAAGTAGCTTCCAGTGATCTATAAGGAGAGCTAGAAAAATGTTTCATTCTGGTTGCTTTATGGAATGACTTAGTTGTGGTCAGCAGAGTATCCTCAAAAAGAATCCTTATTGGTCTATTTTGACTCTTCTGTCTGGTGGAATTAAGACCATGAGTTATGAAGCGACACCTGTAGTAGCATATGAATACTTATACTTTTATTTTGTGTAACATGCTTAAATTATTCCTGGATGTCAACAGGGGGAAGCGAGTGGAGTTATCTGATGATGAGACGAAAGAAGCTGAAAATATGAAGAAAAAGAGGAGAAGAATCAAACTTCCTGAGTCTGATAGCAGTGAAGATGAAGGTGGGCATTGTTATTAATTTTTGACTAGTGGGATTATCTCAGGTACTTGGGTTGTTATAGCAAAAGTACCAAAGACTGGGTGGCTTAAGCAAGACAAATTTGTCCTGCTCACAGTTCTAAAGGCTGAGTGAGAAGTCCAAAATCAAGGCACTGCCTAATTGTAGTTCCTGGTGAGAGCTCTCATCCTAGTTTGTAGGATACCTTCTTGCCATATCCTCCTATGGCAGAGAGAGAAGTTGTTTCTCTTGCGTCTCTTAAAAGACTAATAATCTCATTCTATTAATTATCTCCCAAAGGCCCCACCTCCAGATACCAACATATGAATTTTGGGGGGACACAAGCATTTAGTTGATAGCAGGGGTCAGTTCTTATTTTGATGGTCAGGAGTTAAAAAGTAATTTATCATAGGTCACAATGACAGTGGTAATTCTGGTATTGAGAGATACGTAGCACCATTAGAGTCTTTTTTAGCTTTTTGACCAGAACCACTGTTTTCTGGTAATTTGGCAAAATAACTAATATAAAAGGAAAGAGAATAAGGATTATTATTATTATATATATTATCAAAGAGCTTTGCTTTTTATTTTTTACTTTTAAATTTTTTTAATATTTATTTTTGAGAGAGAGAGTTTGAGTGGGGGAGAGGCAGAGAGAGGGAGGGGGACAGAGGATCTAAAGCAGGCTCCTCACTGACAGCAGAGAGCTTGACACGGGGCTCAAACCCATGAACCATGAGATCATGGCTGAGTCAAAGTCCAAAGCTTGACCAACTGAGCCACCCAGGTGCCCTGAGGGGTTTTCTTTTTAAAACATGAAATGGAAATATTCCTTTGGCTACCTTCATGTGAATCTTTTAAAATGGGTAATGTTGTAGGCGTCGAGGGCATTGGTGGTATGGTGTTCCACACCACATAAATAAAACGTGCTAAGTTTGAGAATCCATAGTATCATTGTTGAAAGGGAATGACACCATAGACCCTTCTAGTTTTAAGCTGTGGTCTCTGTCGTAAGATAAAGAGTAAGGGCAGGATTCTTACCTGGGAAATTCATATGCCTTTTCAAAGAATATCAAGTATTCTAAGAGCCAAGATCTTTTCCCAAATTATGTAAATGAAGGTATATAGAAAGAGGATGAGTCTAAAGAGAAAGATGCTTTTATTTATTTATTTAAAAAAATTTTTTTTACATTTATTTATTTTTGAGAGACAGAACTAAAGCGGAGGAGGGGCAGAGAGAGAAGGAGACACAGAATCTGAAGCAGGCTCTAGGCTCTGAGCAAACATTCAGCACAGAGTCCGATGTGGGGCTCGAATCCACGAACTGTGAGATCATGACCTGAGCCAAAGTCAGATGCTTAACCGACCAAGCCACTCAGGCACCCCAAGAAAGATGCTTTAGCATAGTCATCTGCTATGCCAGATGACTTCTACCCTGCTTTGAGAACAGTGGTGAAAAGATTGAGTTTCTATAATCTGTTCTCTATGAATTTATGCCATAATGGGTAGAAAACATTTTGAGGGGTCAGGGAGATCTAGTCCAAAGGAATTCAGCATCAGATGAAGGTAGAATGACAAAACAAACAAATGGATGCTAAAAGAAATTAAAGAAGAATAATGAATGCAGGAAAAGGAACCTGTTCTGGTGAAGGACAAAGTAAACTTGTTAGGCTCTACTCTTCTTACAGACTGCTGTGAGAAGAACTGAAAATGGCAACAGAGGCTACCCCAAAGCATCTCAGTGACTATACATGTACAAATGAGTGAGAAAGCCATACACACACACACACACACACACAGAGGACAGTAATGCAAAAGAAATGAAGACTTAAGAAATTGTATGAGGAAGTTAAATCTATGATACAGGTACACTTTGACTCTTCTATGGTTTTAGATCCTACCAGTCAGTCATGCTTGCATGTTGGAGTTTATAAGCTCTGATGTCTTACAGAGCTATTGTGCCCACCGGAGCTATGGTCTTTTTTTAATGACTCCTTGAAATAGGTAGGGTTAGGGCACTGTAAAAATCCTAGAGGAGCCGTCGCTACATTCTCATTTCATGTCATTTATCATAATACTTTGACCAAGACACCTGAAAAGAAGATACCCAAGCATGTGGCTGAAATAAGAGCCATCAGGACATTCTGACTAGTTAAGAGTTAAGGAAATAGAAGTGACTCCATGAAGATACATGGGAAAATAATTAGGAAGTAACAGGAATATTACTGTGCTATTGAAAGAGTCTTCCCTATTTCCAAACAGGAAAAGGATTTGAGGAAGAATCTGGAAAAGGCTTTCAAGCCATTAGCCTAATGTACTTTGAAAAGGTAAACTAGATACTCTGGTTAAGGAATCAGCTCTAAGTCAGGGAATTACTGTGGTTGATTAAGCACTCATTACATTCCTCTGAAATATGCTCTGGAGTTTCAATTGTTAATGCACAAAAACAATACCTGTGGGTGATTAGAAATATGAGTGGGGTTATTAGTTGGAAAGAAGTGAGAAGAAAGGTGATAGACATGGACACCTTTTAATAATAGATAATACAGATGAGAGGCTATCAGATTTTTTATCTGGCAAAATAATTTTTAGCATCTGACTAAGTTTACAAACCTTTACTATTTTATTCCTAAATTTCTTCTTCATCTCAAAGCCAGTGGGCTTTTATTTTAAACCTTCACACAGTCTCTAACCTGTTACCATTTTATTCCCGTTACACTGAATATGTGCTTTTCAGTATGCTGTCTTCAGGTAGAAATTAGCAAATGAGCAGCAGAAGTGGAGGAAATGACAGGGACTTTGGAGTAAAACACACCGGGGTTTAATTCTGACTTCTGCCACTCACTGGGCACATGTACCGCAGTGTTTATAGCTGCGCTACCAGCAACAGCCAAAGTATGGAAAGAACCCAAATGTGCATCGATGGATAAATGGATAAAGAAGGTGTGTGTGTATAAGTAAAATGGAGTATTACTCAGCAATCAAAAAGAATGAAATCTTGCCATTTGCAACTACTTGGATGGAACTAGATGGTATTATGTTAAGTGAAATTAGTTGGAGAAGGACAAATATATGACTTCACTCATGTAAGGACTTTAAGATGCAAAACAGATGAACATAAGGGAAGGGAAGCAAAAATAATATAAAACCAGGGAGGGGGACAAAACATAAGAAACAAACAGGGTTGCTGGGGGGATTGTGGGAGGGGGAATGGGCTAAATGGGTAAGGGGCATTAAAGAATCTACTCCTGAAATCATTGTTGCAGTTTATACTAATAATTAACTTGGATGTAAATTTAAAAATAAATAATTTTAAAAAATAATAAATCTTCTGCCACTTACTGTGTGACTGGAGGCAGATTATTTAACTTGTTCAATTTCTTGTTTCCTCATCTCTAATGGGGATGTTATCACACTGTGTAGACTTTTTATGAACATCAAATAAGATATGTCAGCAGTGCCAGGACATTGCTTAACATAGCAAGTTTTCTTATTCACCCCATTTTTTCTGTTTAGGTGTTCAATAAGTATTTAACAGCAATAAGTCTCTTCTCTCAGAAAATTCTCTTCAACTTCATACCTTTAACTTTCTACCCAAGAGACTTTTCCTTTCTTTTCTTTTCTTGGCAGAATCATAAGCACCTTTAGCAGATCTGCATACTCTGTTTGCAAAGCAAGAAAAGGCCAGACCCAGAAAGAAATCACATTAACAGTAATGTTTTCATTGCCAGGAAGAGGGGCCCTTGGTGGCTCAGTTGGTTGAATGTCCAACTCTTGATTTTGGGTCAGGTCATGATCTAGGCAGTGGGATCGAGTCCCACATCAGACCCTGTGCTGAGTGTGGAGCCTACTTAAGATTCTCTCCCTCTTCCTCTCTTGTGCTCTTTAAAATAGAGTTAAAAAAAATACATTGCTAGGAAGAAATAGTTTTAGCTGATGAAGTTTTTTGCTAACATTTTTAGTTTTTGCAAATTACTTATGGAGAATGTTAAGCAAATGATCCCACCTCCCCTCCTGGCTTTTTTAGGTTATGATAGGTAGTTTAAAAAATTTCCTAGGAAGCTATGAATGATTTCTTAAATCACCCATCTCTGCCATAGCACTCTCTGGTAAACAGTGGTTACATTGCTGGACCCCTGCTATTAGTTTTACTGCAGTTCTTATTTTGTTGTCCTGGGGTAAGTGTTAAATTTCACTTCTTGAGTACCTTTCATCTGAAAAGCTGTAAACTCATTATGATTATATTTAAAATACACCAATGTATGAAACCTTTCTTAGGCCTATGTCACTAAAAATATATTGAGGATATATTTAGCTTGATGGTAAATCAGACACATGGATTCTAGCATATGAATGTGGGCAAATTTTTTTAGTCTCTTTGAACCTCAGTTATATAAAACAAATAATAGAAATAGTGATTTTGTGGGGATATTATGAGAATGAATGATTAATGTTTGTAAAGCACAGAAAATTTTAGTTGCTTTCCGTATCTTCCCTTTTTTATATATATTTTTTAAGTTTATGTATTTATTTTCAGTTAGAGGACAAGCGAGGGAAGGGCAGAGAGAGAGGGAAAGGGAGAATCCCAAGCAGGCTTCGTGCTGTCAGTGCAGAACCCCATGTGGGGTCTGATCCTACAGTTTGTGGATCTAAACTGAGCTGAAATCAAGGGCTAGACACTTAATTGATTGAGTTACCCTTGCACCTGCCCCCTCATCCTTCCTTTCTAAGGAAAAAATTTTTTGAGAGAGTGTGCATGCATGGAAGGGGCAGAGGGGGAGAGAGAGAATCTTAAGCAGGCTCCATGCCCAGCTCAGAGTCTGATGTGGAGCTCGATCTCACAACTGTGAGATCATGACCTGAGCCGAAGTCAAGAGTCAGATGCTTAACAAACTGAGCCATGGAGGTGCCCCAAAATAACTTATTTAAAAAATATATAAAGTGATATGCAATTTGAAAAATCAGATAAAATAGAAGTTTTGTAATAGATTGTAAGCTCTCCTATCGAACCCATCTAATTGATAATTCTCTTGTCACCTTTCTCCCATCTGCCTTCCATCTTCCAGGATGGAATAAATTCTTATTCATTACAAGTTCTTGGCTCCCTTTTCTACTACTCTCTTCCCTGTTATGGCAGGAAGGTTTACAGCATTTCATTTCTTAGTCATCACTGTAATGTCTCTGAGTGGATGTGGAAGGGAGACGGAGGTATATGCTGACTCTTTCTTGACCTAGAAGTCCCTCATCCTAAATTTAGTTCCGAAAATGATAGTTTTCCTTTATTAAAACTATTGTTATTGTATGTTTAGTGCCGGGGAAATCGTGGTGTCTCTGCCTCTGTGGAGGCTAGAGTTAGAGGAGGATCTAGATAAACACTTGTATACAGTGCAGTGAGGCTGCCACTAGGATTAAGTGTCTTCATGGTTACAGAAGTGGAAATAGAATAAAAACTCCTAAATTTATTATTGTGAGGACTCAAAATTCCTTTTTTTTTTTTTTTTGGCTTCCTCACTGTGTAAACTTTCCTCCTGCCCCTGTAACATATGTGACACAGCTTTCCTAATTGCTATACCTTCAGGGAAATGGGAGCTTCGTGCTGTGGTTTGACTTTTCTCTTGCTTACTTGAGCTCCCATCATGTTCTACTCTCCTAGAGCTGGATTACTAGCTGGACCACTTTCCTCATCTGTTTCTGACTCTTGTTTCCCAGAGCTTATAAAGTTTTGGGGCCCGTTTCATACTCGAAGTGTATAATTTATTGTTTTGTTCTGGCTCTTGTTTTGCTTCACCTCTTTAGGTCATTTGGCCTTGAACCCTCCACTGTCATAATTTTTAACACTGACCTAATCAGTTGGGAGAATTTCAGATCCAAGACTTGTGCTAAGAATTTGAATACAGCCAGGAGATTTCAGGGAGCAGGTGAGGCTAAGCAACTACCCAGTCTTATTACCAGCAGTTTCTCTGTGGTGATTAAGCAATAGGTCAGCTGAGGATTTTCACTTCCTCTCTCATGGACATTATACTAAGACCACTATTTCTGGAACTGTTTAGGAATGATGGGATCCCTTTGGAGATGCTCTCTTCTCAGGTGATACCATTTCCAGAGCAATATTGCTTTCCCAAAAGTGTTCTTTCCTGTTAATCTCACTACAGCAAAACATGCCTCATCAGTGAGCAATCACTAGAAATAGTTCCCATACAGAATAGTAAGCAAGTCTTAGTTGTCAGAGCTATAATTGTGAATGTTTTAAAGATGATTTTTCCTCCAAAGTTTATGCTCTTAACATCAGCTGGAATATTTCAGTCTAATAAACATCTCAGGTGATTGAAGATAATCCTTAGAGTCTGGTATGGAACATTTGATACGATCTGAGAATTGTATCTGTTTATTTAATCTTAAAAGAAAATGTCTGGCCCTGAATGGTAAGGCAACACAGGATAGTTGGAATGGTAAGGCTGTGGCATCAGCCTGACTTGGGTTTAAAACCTCTTTCCTCAGTTGTAAGCTCTGTGACCTTGACAAGTTAATTAACCTCTTTGAGCGTCTTTTTACTTGACTCTAATGTGTGAATAATATTTGTCTCTTATGGTTGTTAGGAGGATAAATGAAACAATTGTAAATGAAATACATGACACGTGTTAGATGATCAATGGATATTTATAAAACAACTTTAGACTTTCCTGCAAAATAAAAAGTTTAGCTAAGATAATCTCTAAGGTTTATTCCAGCTGTAATAATTCTTAATTCTCTGGGTTTTTTTGTACAAAATTAGTAAATGTGGATTTTGAAGATCTATAACTGCAAAGTCGTTTGTAGTCATGAATTACTGTTTGCAAAATGTCTTTTGCTGGACATGGACGTTTAAAAGCCACCAGAGAAGGCATCGTACCAGATAGTGCCACAGTTCTCTTAGCTAAGCTTGTTTCATTGTTTCAGTCATGCCAGACTCCCCTGGGGATTATGAAGCTGAGTCACCCTCCCCACCTCCGCCTGCTTCTCCACCTCCTGAACCAGAGCCTCCTTCTATCAAGGTAAAGCTTTACTGGGACGGTGGCCTTTCCATGTGTCCTTGACCTCCCAAGGACCTGAAACTGTGCTGAACAGGCCACTGCTGTATAGTCCAGGGACGCCAGTAGATGGCTCTTGTCTCATTCCGCTCTCCTATAGGTACTACAGGACGGGCATTCCCTCTCCTCACCTGCAGTGAGAAACCAGCTATAGGGCATAGTCTCAGGAAGATTGCAGAGGTCGGGCCTGGGAGGGTTTTTTTTTTTTTCATGACCTCCAGCATCAGTGCTGCTGTGTTACCCAACTCCTATTGGAATTGTGCAAAGTAAGATCTTGCCTGCATCAGAGAAAAGTGTGGGAAAGTAAAGTGGAACAACTTATGCATACTTGTTGTTCTTTGGAAACTCTTCTAGAAAAGGTCAAGAAAAGCTGGCAATAAATGGGGGAAATATAGTTTTGAATGATTTTCAGCTGCAGCTTGTCTGTTACTGTAGATAATGAGAAGAAGGGTGCTAACAAGATTTTTTTTCCTTTACGACTATTAGTTTTCCTTAATTCATTGTATTAAGACTGTCATTTAAATTTTGCACTAATTTCCTCATTAGCTGAGAAAATAGAATGAAAGACTAGTGGACATAAGAGGAAATTGGTATTAGTAATATCTGTATAAGACTAAATTAGGGGTAATGTTGCAGCATTAAGGCTAAAATAGCAAGTATCTGTGGCAAGGGTACATGCCACAGAGCTCTTGTCTGATTTAGGGAGCTTTCCTGTGTCTGCCACAGCCCTCCATTAAAACCCTTATCACAGTGGATCGCAGTGGTCTGTTTTCCTTGTCTCTCTCATCCACTGAGGTCCTTGTCCTAATGGTCTTTTTAACTGTGGTGCCTGCACTACTCAACAAAAGTTTGTTGACTGAATGATCACAGTTCTTTGCTGAATGTGCTACTTTTCATCTCATAAGCAATTAAACATCAAGCTTTCATATATAGGAATGTAACTTGTCTGTATAGTAGGACTGGTCCCTAAAAGGAAATGGATAGAGTTTCTCATTTGTATTCATTCCATGATTTGTATAATCATGGAATATTGGACAATGATTGTTGTAGATTAAAAAGCTTTTGTTATTTTTCTCTATAGATTCATTGATCAACTTAATCTTGTAACCTCTGATCTTCCTGTGATCTTTTAGAACTCAAATGGAGAAAAAAGAAAACGAAAACGGGTGCTGAAGTCTAAGACTTTTGTGGATGATGATGGCTGCATGGGTAAGAAGAGTTTCTGGCTCCAGGATCCCTCACAGAGCAGTGTGCTTCAGACTTGAATGTGCACCTAACTCACCCCAAACGTGGCACACAGCCTGAGTAGCAGAGTATAGAGAACACCACAACGAAAGGCAGAACATGGGTTCTTGTTTGGACCACATGCTGTAGAAATGAGCGTTGAGGTCTTGGATAAAAGTCCTATCACCTCTGGTGAGGAGTTTCTTGATCTATGGAATGGAGGTAAAATATCCATTTTGCCTGTAGGTGGGACTGTTGTGAAGATTCAGGTGAGGTAACATTTAATAAAGGCACTTTCAATGTAGAAACCATAATACCAACTTAAAATGTTGTTATAGACGTTGAGAAACTTTTTTTTCCTAGAATGGTTGTTTTACACATTTGAAGAGTAGAAAAGAAGTCCCCACGGATGATTAGACTCTGAAGAGAGTGTCAAGAGTCTTCTTGTCCCATCTCTCAGAGGGATTTGACTCTTCCAAATCACTTCCTTTATGTTTCCTGTTTGTAAGTCATGTTAGATAAAAGCATGTGCTTTTTATGTGACCTAGAGGGGAATTAGAATTTAGCTTTTCAGTTGTAGGTTGAATTCTTCAGCCATGTTTAACCTTGTTCTACCTTTCCACAGTTGACTCAGACTTCTGTGAGGCTTTCACATTTGCAGGCCAATAGGCTGCTCCGATCTTGGTACTATCTTTTTGTGTTTACAAAGACTTGAAAACCTCTTCTTAGTTGGGTAATCTATAATTGTAGTTTCTCCCTTCCTGTGGCACCTGCTCTCCTAAAGAAGTATTTTTTCCCTTTCTTGACTTTCCTTTTCTGGTTCAAACTTTCATCTTAAAAAGATTGATCAATTCTGAAGAATCTTCTTTTCCTAGGTTTTGTGGTTGTTAGAATTAGTGCAAACCCTTTCCCATGTTTCCCCACCTTCCACTCCTCTGAAAAGGTTTCTGCCTTTTTTTTTTTTAGTTTTTTTTTTTTTAATGTTTATTTTTAAGAGAGTGCGCGCAAGAGAGGGAGGGGCAGAGAGCAAGGGAGACACAGAATCCAAAGCAGGCTCCATGCTGTCAGCACAAAGCCAGATATGGGGCCCGAACCCACGAACTGGGAGATCATGACCTGAGCTGAAGTCCAATGCTCAACCAGCTAAGCCACCCAGGCGCCCCAGGCCCGTGCCATTTTAATTGTAGCATATGATCAGGGAATGAAATTCCTTACGCTGGAAATTGGTCTTTTCAGTGCCAAATTTTTTGTGAGCCTATAAATTCTGGACTTTGAGGTAGGGTTGTTTTTTGTATTTTGTTTTGTTTGCTTTCAGTCTTCTAATAGTGTGTTTTCAAGCCTTTTGGTTTGACTATTGGTGATAATATATCTATTTACTATTGAAGTTCTTATTCTTTTTTCTTTGTTTTAAATTTAAGAGGACAAAGGCATCAGTGCTAGTTTTTTCCTCATCCCCGGAAAGAAAAATGTCAGATATATCATTGTGAGCATTTACTGGGAGTTTGTGGCTAATTATCTGTTGCTTTGTTCAAAACACAGTACTCAAGTTTTGGCCAGGTATGGGATGTGGACTTTTTGTACTCCTGTCTCCAGACAGGACTATTAAGAACCTTGGATGCAACAATGAAAACCATGCTCACATAGCAGTTTTGTTTTTTTTTTAAGGTTTTTAGTCCAAGCTCACTCAACCTAATGAATCTTGGCTCCTGTTACCAACAAAGGAGTTGTGCTTTCCTTTCTGTTCGGACTGTTCCAAGTATACCAGCACAGGGGGTTTGCCCTATCCTATGCTGGATAAGAGCTGGTCTGGGGGTTTTCAAAACTGATCTTTCCCTTTCTGTGACTTTGCTTTAGGGCTGGGGAGTGGGGCCGCTGAGATTAGTGTGGGGTAGACTTTTGGACAAGTTAGATTACTAACAGCAAAACATTGTTTGAGTAGAGAATAATTCTGATGTTACCCATGTAAACTGGGCTCTTATGTTTGTTTGTTTTAATGGCAGCCCAGAAAAGTTGCATGTTACTCACTTAAAATAAAGGTTCTGTATCTTTAAGTTGAAATCTCCTTTGTCTTGTAGTTTGAAGTAACTAAAGCTTTGAATACAGAAATCCTTCTTTTCACTCTTGAGCTATACCAAGAGTGCTGCTTAAGAAATTTTGTTGGTGCTGCCCTGACTGGTTTTAACTCCCCCAAGCAATGCATTGCACAGAATTGGCAATGAGACAACCAGTGGTTTCAGTAATAAGTAATAAAATAATGAGCTAATTGATGTTGGAGTTTAACATTATAGACAGACCTGCTACCATTTGAATACAAAGTATAGCCTATGAAGGAGCAAGTCTTATACCACCAACTAGTAGTAAGTTGTTTCTTTTCTATTTCTGCATATGGCTCTTCAGACTTCCCTAATTTGAGATATTGATTAAATTAGCAGCTCATAAATTTGTTCTGATAATCCAGTTACATATGCTTTTCAAGTTGCTGAAGAGATGAGGGTGGTGGTCAGGGATCATAATTGCTGAACTAACAGATATGCCACAGGGATTCCCTAAGTATCTTAGAGCAGCATTTCTCAAACTTCACATTACTTGAAGATCTTGCTAAAATTCAAATTCTGATTCACTAGGCCCTCAGGTAGGACCTGAAATTCTGCATTTCTAATAAATTCATGGGAGAGTCCAATGCCTCTGGTCTGTGGAACATAGTTGACTAGTAAGGCCTTTGAGAACACTTTGTTTATATATATATATAGTTAAAGCTTATCAGTGATTTTTAGCCTCTAAGTTGATAGGAATCAGCAAAATGAATTCTAGGCTCCTAAAAGTAATGACAAGTCCTAGGAACTCTTAGGGAAGGAACTGTTAATCATGCACCTTTAATGGGATTAGTGGGTATGGGTGAAGGAATGCTCCACTGGCAACCGCCAATTGACGTCCAGCATGGCTTTGCCGTTGTGAGGGGGAAGACCAGCACTTATGAGTCCTTGCTAAGATCACTAGGTGCATCCGTACCTTCTGTGAGGCAGTGTTACCCCCATTTTCCAGGAAAGAACAGCGATTCTCAAGGTGTGGTCCCCAGACCAGCAGCATCAGAATTTCCTGGGAACACGTTAGAAAAGCAAATTCTCAAGTCCATTCCTCTGAATGTCTGCCTACTGAATTTGAAACTCTGGAATTAGAGTCCAGCAATCTGCTTTAATAAGCCTTGCAGGTGATCCTGATGCATATCAAAAGTTTGAGAATTTGTAAGTGGCAGACTACATAGAATGCAGATATATTTGATTCCAAAGCCACTGCCTCTGGAGCAGTTTGTTCTCAATCACTAATTAAGTGGTTAAAACTATTACTGTTCTTTAGAGATAAAATACCTTTCACTTTAATTGTTTGAGCGTTTATGAAGCATATTAGGCTACCATGTTCAGCTAAGAGGAGGTGTTTTTCTTTACTGTTTCTCTTCATCTCTTCCTGATGCAACCAAGAAGGCTGAGAAAGAATTTAGAAGACATTGGTTATATAGCTGCTGCAGCTCTCTAAAGTCACAGGAAGGTGGCATTGTCCTGTTTCTCTTGGTTGGTTTGTGTGCTGCAGTAATACTGAAGAGACCCTCATCAGTTCTGTGACATCATTGTCAGAAGCTATTGTCTGTACCTATGCCCTTTTCAGCTTCCTTATACTGACTGCTCACTGGTAAAATTTTCAAAGGTCAGTGGATTTTATTGGTATAAGAAAAGGCAAAAGTATGCCTTTGGCTGATAGGGCATTAAGAGAATTGGTAACTTTGTTTCTTATTTTATCATTGTCTTAAAACGATCAAGTTTGTGATATGATTGAGTTTGCTTGGGGCAGTTATCTTCACAATGCAGACCACTAGTTGGTGTTGGGTCATTTAGAACTGAGAACCGAAAAATTGAGTAATCTGCAATTCTTTGTACTAGGATGTGCAGAGAGTGAGTGGGTAATGTCAGGGTATATCTCGCTGGTAGGGCCTATGACTGTGAGCCTGGCTAGACAGGATGAGGACTGGTGAATAGAGCAGAGATTAAGATCTGGAAAAGCAGCAGAGGAAATAGGCAGGCACTGTGGGTCAGGGAAGTGAGATTGAGGAAGTCAGTCAAAGCATGGAGGTGTTTGAGACATAGTTCGATTTGGAGTTCAGGAAGTTAGTTAGCATAGACCGGGACCCAAGTGTAGAATTTGGGTCAAATGATAAGGACCCATTGAAAGGCATGGGACATAGCAATGAGACAGTAGGGGTGAATGTTGGCTCTGAGCCCTAACTAGAGAGTGTATGAGTTCAAGATACATATTTCCTATCTGTTGCCTGATCTGATCTCCCAGTGGGAGAAGGCTCTAGTAAGTACTAGGTGAGTTGATCAAAGGTCTCCCTTGATCAGAGGGTCTGAGGAAATTGGAGTGAACAAGGCATCTCATTCTCTTAATAGTAGTGTTCTAAATGACTCGCCCACTCCTTTCCCATTTTTTCTTATTCTGCCAGTGACTGAAAAAGTCTATGTGAGTGAATCCTGCACAGATAGTGAAGATGAGCTTAAGACGAAGACCTCCTCCGTACACAGACCCTCCGCCATGACTGTGAAAAAAGAACCCAAAGAAGAACGAAAGGGCCCAAAGAAAGGGACTGCTGCTCTGGGCAAAGCCAACAGACAAGTGTCCATTACTGGCTTCTTCCAGAGGAAGTGAACTGCCATCTCTGTTCGGTCAGAGACGCGGAGTGGTCAAGGGAGAAGACCAAGACAGACTCTCACTTACTGTGTAAGTTCATCCTGTGCCTCACCTTGTCTGTATCAAAAGACTTCTTCCATCCTCTGAGCTTTATGCTGTTTCTGGTTTTTAACCAAAGGGAAATCACCTGGAAGCAAGAGACAAAAGAATATTTAAGAAGCTGTTGTGTTCTAAGGACATTTTTTAAAGCACAATCTTGACCTGTCCTGGAGAAGAATTCACTCCAAAAATAAATTAGAACAGGTTTCAGAATTATCCTTGAAGCCATTTAATTGCTAATTCATTCGTCCCTACCTAACCCTGTGTCCTGAGCACTTATGGCTCAAGAAGTATTCCTCCTTCTTCCTTTGTGTTCTGTGGATTTGTGTGGGTCTTCATTTATCCCTGAATTTTACTGACTGTGTTTACCACTCCCCACGTAATTCCTTCCCCACTACCATAATTTCATGTGAAGCCATTTTCTGCAAGTTTTTAAAATCTCAGTCGGACTAAAGGCTGAAACAAAAGTCTCCCTGTAATCCTCTAATCCTCTCTTCCTCTTTTATAAAGTACACTGACACCTGGCTGCAGACCAGCACATTGTTATGTTCTGCCCCTTTCCCAAAAGCTCTCTTGACCTTCACTTGCAATTAGTAGGTAGGGAAAAGCCTCAGGCAGAGCACAAATAGAAATGTAATGATGTATTCAACTCCACCAGAAATTACTTAGTGTCAGCGTTGACGATAGTAAAGGCCTTGCCATGTTGCTGACACAGGGCATGCTTTACGCTGCTCTTTGTGATTTTTGTCTCCTCCTCTTTCCCTTTCCCACTGTCACTACCTAGAGAGTGAACCCAGGCAATGATGTGGAGGCTAAAAAGAGAAACCCTTTCTACATGCAGGGTACAGCAGTTAAGAAAAAGTTCTCCTTCTCAAGGAACCTGAATGTTCAGAAACAGCAATTTTCCAGGAAGTAACAAGGAAGAGATAAAGCACACACTTTTATACAGATGTTGCTTCTCTGTATTTTTAACCCTGCCATTTGCCTCAAAGTACAGGCTGCCCAAGAAAAGGTGGAGAGACTTAGTTGTTAGTAGGACTAAGCAAGTACCACATTCTCATTTGTTACTTATGGAAAATCATTTATTCCATTGATAACTTTTAAGTGATTTCCGTGATGGCTGGACAGTGAGCTTGGTGGATCGTGGTGGTGAGGCGGAGATCTTGACCGTGAGCTCCGGGGAAAGAACGCAGTCTCGGCTGCTGGTGTGACTCACCACTGACAGACGAGGGACGTCTGACTTAGCCTGCGTATGTCGTGATGCAGTCAGCCGTCTACTGTTTAAGGTTAGGATTCTAACTGACCTTGGCTTCATGCGAACATACTCAGCAGCCGTCACCCGGGGCTCTCCAGCCAGGCACCCCATGGACTTGATTGAGACCAGAAGTTTGGGAGATGAGTCCTGGCACTACGTCTAGGACTTGAGAAGATAGAGGCTTTGTGTAATAAGCAGAGTAAAGGTTGACGTATTCCATAGTCCTTTTTCTTTTTAAGATGTAAAAGGATGGAAAGCCTGGACTTAACCTTTACAAAAAACATCTGGAGAGTGTGATCTCTTTTAAATGGTTATTTTTGTCATTGCCTCTAGTCATGTTTTTAAATAAGAATTGGAAAAATTAAAGAAAAAAGCAACAATCTGGTTTTTTGTTTTTCCTCTTTTTTAAAAATTTTTAATGTTTTATTGATTTTTGAGAGAGAGAGCCAGCCTGAGCAGTCAAGGGTTAGAGAGAGAGGGAGACCCAGAATCCAAAGCTAGGTTCCAGGCTAGCTCAGAGTCTGATGCGGAGCTCGAACCCACGAATGACACGATCATGACCTGAGCCAAAGCTGGACACTCAACCAACTGGGCCACGCAGGCACCCCTTTTGTTTCTGTTTTTATTTTTGTTTTTTTATTCTGCTGGTGAATCTCTGGTGAAACTGAATTTTGAATTGGAACACTCCAGTGGTGGTTGGAGTTCCATCTTTGAAAAGATAATGCAAATCCTGTGATCGTGACATCCAGTATGCTGCCTAAACTCAGCTGTCTGCAAGGCTTAGGAGGGAGGGAGTGGTGGCCTTTTTTTTTTCTTTTTATACAGAACTCTACCATGTTATCCACATGAGTTAAATAAATTTGCGAGGTTGTTTTAAAACAGTGCTTCACACTGAATATCTGATGAGTCTGTTATTTGACAGGACGGCAGCAGTGTGTGCAATCTTTCAAACTCTGAACAAGAACAAGGCTGGTTTTCGGTTCATATTGTTGAAACTGCATACCCATAGTCTGAGATGAACACGTTATTTGCCACCTTCATCATTTTTTCAACCCAATGGGAAATCTTAGTTTCAGCCAACGTCATTTTTTAGTTCATTTAGGAGAAAATGTAGTCCCGATCTTGCACATTGAATTAGTTTGGCTTCATCACTTGCTACCATGTGACCTTGGGCAAATGTCTAAGCCTCAGGTTCTTTGTCAAAATAGAGCTAAAACGAGTTGCCATAGATTGTCAAGACTGAAGAAATGTATACATGCAGCATAAATTTGGTGCACAGTTGTAGCACATAGGTGCTCTACAAATGGTGGCTTCCTTCCTGGTGTGAGAAATGGCAGTCAGCCACCAACTTCCTGAAATGTTTTCAAGAATATGAACCAGATGTTCTACTCTTTCAAAGTCGTCATTCTGGCGGTAAATGTGATCAAAGGTGCAAGACGCTTGTCCTATATTATGAAAAATTTTAGAGATATTTTTCTATTGAAAGAAAGTGAGATTTGTTGATGGCTGTGTTTACTATACATGAAAACGTTTATGTGTATCTACTCCTGTGTCAGGTTTCTGACGGCACAAGAGGATATGGGTAGCATCCTAGAATTTAGCACTTGTCTACAGGATCTAATGGAAGAGACAAGCCAGTCAAATGAAATTATAATGTCATATGGTGAGTGCGGTGACAAGTAAGCACAGGATTCTCTGAGATCTCAGAGGAGTGTGGGCATTCTTCCTGGGAGAGAGAAAGTTAAGCAGATATTTGAAGGGTGAGTAGGATTTTTACCAAGCAAAGACAAATGGAAAAGATTTTCCAGTCAGAGGATCATGGCTTTGGGGGGAAATGGACAGTAGACTTTGGGAACAGGGATGAAATGTATTAAGAAATGAAGTTGGGGTCCGGCTAAGGAGTTTGGATTTTATGTGAAGACTGTGAAGGCCAACTGTAAGATTTTAAGAAGAGTAATAACATTAGAAGTTGATTCTCATTTAAGAGGGCAGCTGGCATATTCTTTGATTTTGCGCGCCATATAGTGAGTATTTCTATCCATGCATGTACGTTGTATCTTACTTCTAGTACTATTAAAATTAAAGTTTTATTGGGATTAGAAAATGTCACAGATAAAACAAGGCTGCTTAATCCTGGCAGCCAGCGTGGACAGTTGCAGTATTTCCCTCGTCTTCCCCCTCAACATGGATTCTCTTGCAGAAGGTCTTTCAGTTTTCTAAAAGTGATTTCAAAAATGGGGTAGTTCTCAGACACTCTCAAGGATATGTGCCTCCACTCACCTCCCTGAAAAGAACCGAGGAGGGGAGGGAGGATGGGTGGAACAGTTCTATTTCTATTCTATCTTTGTTTCTCTAAGAAGACATTAGTTATTTTACAGGAGAGAGCTGAAGAGAAGGGCCATATAAGGAAACTAAATAGTTTCTCCAGGACATGAGTAGAATGAGTGCATAATAATGTATTTGCCAGAAACGTACTCTGTGTCAAGACTCGTTTTGGTAAACTTGTCTCCTTTCATTGGTTCCGGGATCTCAGTAAGCTGTAATGCAGCTTTTTACCACCATGAAACACTCTGGGGCTGCCTCGTTTTGTTGTGAGAAGGCAGCATTGCTTTCTGAGTTATTGCCCTGGCAGCTCTGTAAATTAGCCCATGCTGTCACCATGCCCTCTCTGAAGGGTACATTGTACCCAAATGACTGCATTTAGGATTGACTCTTGCCATTCCCTGCTTCGTGACACTTCTCACCACTTGTATCTGTGTCCAGTTTTTTTGTGTGTGTTCCTAAGTATGGGCCACCCACAGATTGCCACCCAGGCTCTTTAGCCAGAGAAACTTGGTAGGGCTTCTGATCCAAACCCACCTTAATTCTAGAATTGCCCTTTCATTTCAAGCTCTAAATATTGTCTGGCTCCCCCACACCATTCCCTCTCTTTTTGCTCATTTGCCCTTGCCAGACTCCTTGTTTCTTGAGGCTTCACTTTGGCTTCTCCCCCTCTTTTTTTTTTTAATACTTAAAAAAGTTCCTCACTGCTAGTTCTTCTTTAACTTCTTTCTTTTAGTCTTTCAGGCTTTCTTAAGGTTCTTCTTTCACATCTTTTACTGGACTGCTCTTGAAGAATGGAAAAACCACATTGTTTAATATCTGCTTTGGATCATGCACATCCAAAGTGTCAAGCAGTTGTTAATCCTAGTTCTGTTCATTCCTGGAGAAGATAACTTTAGAGATTGCAAGAGCTCAGAGGTTACCATTTCGGAGTGGCAGGATATGCAAACTAAATAGCATTATGTAGCAGTGGAGATGATGCTTAGATGAGGGACAGATGGGGACTTAATAATCAGAACAGAGCCAGGATAATCATAATGGGCAACATTTTATAGTCCTATATGAAAAATACCAGAGGATTTAATGCAAGAAAATAGGCTGAGGACGGTTCACCATTTTGATGGATTTTATTCAACTGTTTGAATGTCACTCATCATTTACATAGTCATGGTATAAGTAATCTGTAATAAGTGAACCTTTAGTGGAGGTTATTTCTGTCCTATCTTAAGAATGAGAATATTGACAGGAAAGAAGGAGGTACCAAGGAGTATTCCAAAAGGTAGTTTATGGGATATATATTGGATGAGCATGAATTCAACTCACTTTTATGCATGCTCAATTTTGGCACAATGGAGAAGCAGGATGCTTTGAAACAGCACAAGTTGGGATGCAGAAGGCTCTGGATTCAAGCTCTAAGGCACTGACCTTAGGTAAGGTACTCTGTCTCTGAGAACTTGTTTCCTCATCTTTACAGTGAGCTACCACCTAGTTCAAAGGGTTGTTTTTGTTTGACTGACTGACTGCAGAAAGATTGAAAGCTGGGAAGAGGGGCAGAGGGAGAGAGAATCCCAAGCAGGGATTCAATGCGGGGCTTGATCCCACAACCCTGTAATCATGACCTGAGCCAAAATCAAGAGTCAGATGTTTAACCAGCTGAGCCACCCAGATGCCCCAAAGGTTGTTTGAAGGCTTTTATGAAATGCTGCATGGGCAGCTCCTAGTATTTGGACATACATTAAACTCACACAAAGCAGGATAACTCACATTTTTTTGAACACCCACTATGTGTCAGGCACTGTTCAAATATGTTAAGAAGTATTAACTCTTAATCCTCATAGTAACCCTATGAGATAGGTGCTTTTATTCCCATTTTACACATGAGGAAATGGAGGCTGGAAAGTGAGTAGCTTATCCGAAATCACAGAGCTAACAACTGACACAGAGCCAAGGTATAAATCTTGACAATTTGGCTTAGGTGCCTGCAGTCTTAGCCACTATGCTATCTTGCTCTTGGCTCTATATTAGTTCACACTTCGATACTGTCCAGTGGTGATTGATGTTCGTTTTTATAAGTGAAAGTACAACTAGTTGTTCGGTTCCCAGATTGTGAGATGTGAAGGCGATCTTAATGTTTATCCAACTCAACCACTCATCTGCTGCTTGAGTCCTTTCTACAGCATCCCTGCCAAGTGGTCTTGAATCTATAAACAAAGATTCCATTATGCTCAGTATACTGTGCTTACTAAATTACCAAGTTAGATAAGTGGGCTAATAAATGTTAAGAAGAATTTAAAGAGAGGCTAGAATAAAATAAAGTTTTCTGATTAATTTTAGATCACCAGGAAGCTCATCTAAATAGACCATGGTTCCCTAAGCAATGCATTTAATTGGTTTCAGTTTAAATCAAGAACACTGTTTTTCTTTGAAAAAGATTGTCCAGTTCTTGGCTTTGCCTTTCACTTAAGCTTATAAGAAAATCAAGAGGAAATTTGGTATTTCTTTCCCCTATGTAAGCCATGCTGCAGGTTCACAGGTGGAGAAGTAGCTCCTGCATGTTTGTTGCCCACTCATTGCACTGGTGTAGGCCAAGGCAGTTCTTCCATTATGAACATCAAAACCAGGTTTTTCTAAAAGACGGGTGAAGATTATATAAACATGGCATAATCACGGTATTCTGGTTTATTCTATCCTGGAATGGGACGTATGGGAAGCAGAACCATTTTCCTACACACCATTAAGCCTGATAATGAAACTCTCAGTTATAGTCTACCTTTATATGGTGCTTTACTTTATCTTATTTCATCCTTGTGATAACCTCCAAAGTTTTTTTCATCCCTATTTTGCAGAAAACAAGCCTAGGTTGTTTAGCTATTGTGCCCAACATCTCACAGTAAGGGAGTGAACCAGGGTATTCTAGAACCTAGGTTCAGATTTTACATTGTGGACTCTTCCACTATATAGCAACCTCTCATAAGAGGAAGCTGTTGGTCTGCCCATTAGTGTGCTTTGAAAATGCTTCCTGATTTGGCCAACAACCGTGATGGCTTCTGTGAAAGAAAAGAAGCACATGACAAGTTCTCTGCTTTCCTGGGACAGACCATCAATGGAAAGGCAAACATGCACGTTTGTGCATTTCATAGACTTTTGTTAAAACGTTACTATGTGCCTAGCAGGATTGTGCCAAATGCTGGGGATACAAGATGAATTTCTTGCCTTTGAGGAATTTAACTATCTAGTGGAAGGAGAGATGTAGACCAATACTTACAATGTTCTATAACGCTATTATAATACTTCAGTGTGCTTACCAAGGGCCAAAATTCATGCAAGATATCTAAATTCACTTTCTCTAATCCTCACAACACTTTCACTTACAAATGGAGGTATAGAGGCTCAGAGAGTTTAAATACTTTGCTCCATAAGTGCCTAAGAAGCGGAGGAAAATAATATGAAATTGGATTTAGTTCAGTGTTAGGCAAATGACTTCTTGATTTCCTTGGAAACTCATGACAGGAGAGAATTGGGAGTGGCTTTGAATCTGGAATAATTAGCCTTTGCTGGGTCATCTCATGCTTGGAAATCCTCTGGCTCTTGTCTGAGCCATGGTCCTACTTAAACCATGGAGATGGGATTGGTTCCACAGTTCCACTATGGATACATGTAGGCCATTCTCTGACGCACAAACGCAAACTCTGATTTAGACCTGGAACTTACTGCATCTCCCTGGAATTCTTTGGGCAAATGACCCATAGTCTCAGAATGGTCAGCTAAATTCATCTAAAGTCATGTTTATTGTACACCTATTCCACACCATGGCCTTCCATATACTTTGTTATTTAATCCTAATTATTTTGTGAGGAATAGATATCAGCCCGATTTTGTGAATTAGGAAATGGAGTGGCAGAGAGGCTTCCCAGCTCCTGCATGGTAGAACTTGGATTTGAGTGTCCTATCATTGTCCATTCTTGATAGGAGTTGTTTTCCAGGGGTATGGAGCACAGTACTTAAGCAGTGCTGCATATCATTAGGGTGCATATCAGTCACTTACTGAACAGCCATGATACCCAGGACTGTTCATTGATAATGCTTTTATTCTAGCAGTAAGTTTTTTGCTGCAAACCCCAAAGCTCCCCCCTAAAGAGTAA
Organism: Suricata suricatta; assembly: GCF_006229205.1. Lineage (NCBI taxonomy): Eukaryota > Metazoa > Chordata > Mammalia > Carnivora > Herpestidae > Suricata > Suricata suricatta. The sequence continues at coordinate 56,058,872 of NC_043710.1, forward strand.
CAGCTGTCCTGAATAAAGCTGCATGAAGCCTCCTTCCTCTTAGTTACAATTGTGCATAGCTCACCATATGAGTTACGGGCTTCTCAGCCTATAGAAGCAGCAGAGCAGCTTTTTGCTATCAGGCAAGTGGTTGTCACTTCTTGGCTTTGTAGAAAGTCCTGGATTTTAACTTGGACAGACTGAGGGCACCTGTGTGGCTCAGTTGGTTAAGTGTCCGGTTCAGCTCAGGTCATGATCTCACAGTTCGTGGGTTCGAGCCCTGCGTTGGGCTCTGTACAGACAGCTCAGAGCCTGGAGCCTGCTTCAGATTCTGTGTCTCCCTCCCTCTCTATCCCTCCCCTGCTCATGCTCTGTCTCTCTCTCTCTCAAAAATATATATTCAAAAAAATATTTTTAAGTTGGACAGACTGGAGCTGGGTGCCTGTTGACTGTGTGATTTCTACAAAGTGACTTCTCTGAGCCTCACTTTGCTCATCTGTAAGATGAAGGTAATATGTACCTCAAGATTGTTGTGAGGAGTAGATATTATAATAAAGTGCCTGGTTTATTGTGGTTTGTCAGTAAATGATAATTATTATTTTTAGAGCAATGCTTTGGGCTTTAACCTCTGTGGGAAAAAAATGAGTTTTCATCATTTATTTTCAGCTATCCTTTATTAGAGTGTCTATGTTATAGACAATACATTAAGCTATCAAAACTGATGGTGTGATAAAGCAAGGAGGGAATGCTAATGGCCCCAGGGTTTTGTTGGGCTTCCTTGTGATTCTGCTCACCTGTCCAGGCTCCCCTTTGATCTCCCAGCACCCCTACCTTTCAGGTGGGCTGCCGTGCCATGCCGTGCAGCCTGTACTCTGGTTTCAACCACATTTCTACTAGAAACAATTTAGAGAAAAACCAGTGGTCTGAGTGTGCATTCTATTTCCCCAAGTACAGACATCAGGGGGCGCCTTTATAAATGAAAAAATAAACATCTCCAGCAAGGAAGAGGCCTCCCCCAGCCTCCCACGATGATGGACGGGGTGCTCAGGCAATAGTCACGCCTGCAGTTTGAGTCCATCTGTTTTCTCTGTTCACCTCCTGAGTACTGTCCCCTTGTGGTTTGCATCATTCCCAGAGGCCAGCCAACTCCAACCCTCTTCAAGCCACTTGGTCAATAGCTGTCTTATTTAAACACACTCTCTCCCTTTGGGTGCCAGATGTGAAGTTTCAAGGCAGCAGAGGCCAGGCTGGCTAACGCTGTGACACCTGCTTTAGCAGGCAAGCCAGTCAGCTGCTGCTTCTGATGATGTTGGCCCTTTTTCACGGACAGCATGAGGGTTTCACCCCACCAAGCACACACACAGGCAGCTGAGGGAGCCTCATAAATTATGGTTTTGTTTGTTTACTTAGGGCAAGCAGCGTGGTGTAGTGGAAAGTGCCCTGTACTTTGAAGCAGAAAACATGGGTTTGAGTCCTCACCGGTTATGTGATTTTGTCTTCAGAGCACTTCTTCATAGATGTATAATGTCTGAGATAGTGATAAGTGCTCCTTGTTTATCTGCTTATTGGCCATCTCCTCCACCATGATGTAAATTCCAGGAAGTCAGGGGCTGTCTTGGCCATCATTCTAACTCCAGCACCTAGGACAGTGCCTAGAACATAGTAGGCTCTTAGAAAACATTTATTGAATGAATAAATGAACTCTAAAACTCGCTCATCCACTCACTGGCCATGTGATCCTGGAAAAGTAATTTATCTTCTCTGGGCCTTAGTTTTGTCGGCTGTAAAATGAAGCATAAGATCTCTATTCCTGGCACTCTAAGATTATAAGGATTCACTCATTTAACAAATTACCTTGGGTCTCTATGCCGGGCATTCTGCCAAGGCCTGAAAATATAATCATGAACAAGTCAGAAACAGAACCTGCCCTCATGGAGTTTTGAAAGGGAGAGGCAACCAAATAAATAACGATATAAACATGTATTTAAGGACCTGTGTGATAAGCCTTACAAAGGATCTGCAGAGGGCACTGAGAGAGGATTAATAGGGAGAACCTCCCCATGTCGGGTAGTCTGGGAAGATACCCTGATGAAAGTGACGTTTAAGCTCAGATTTTACAGATAAGTAGGGGTTGGCCAGGAAAATGGGCTACAGGATTTCAGGCAGAGGGAAGAGCTTATGTGAAGGCCCTGGGGAAATGTGGCTGGAACAGTGACCAACAGGGAGGTTGTGCCCAAGATAAGGCTAAAGAGGTTGGCTGGGGCCAGAGTATTGGGAATTTTGTGTTCTGTGATCGATTTTTGTCATTCTAACGGCAGAGGGAGGCCAATAAAGACAATTCCTATCGTTATGGAGAGCTCCCTATTATAGACAGAAGACACGCCTGTCCAGTGGAGATAGCGTAGTCATTAGCCCATTTTGTAGACGAGGAAAGGGAAGTTTACTCTTTGAAATTTTGTTCACTCCTCTCAATACTCTGCCACATTTACAGAATTGAGAGCTGCTTTTTCCTTTCAAACCTTCCAAATGGCTAAATTTTAGACCCAAATATTTTGTAATAACAACTCTCATCTGAAAATTGAATGTCTCATAAGCAACTTTTAAGCAAGTCTGATAGAAACAAATTTCTCCTGAGCATGATGCTTGCATTTTAGGTAACTACAACCAAATCTCTGATGCATTTTTAATTATCCTTAAGATTGATTCCTAAGAATAGAATTACTATGTCAAAGGATATAAATTCTTACGGTACTCTTAACACATACTGCCCGTTGCCCTGACATTGTACCAGTTGATGCTCATTATCAATACATGAGAACGACTCTCTCACTGCCTCAAGCCAATTTAGTTTCTTAAGGAAAACTGAGGAAAGCCAAGTTTCCAATCATACTTATTTTATTCATTTGGAGACAGGAAATATAACTAGGCTTTGAAAATATTATTTGGGGAAAGAAGATGAAGCTATAGAGATAGGAGTACCCAAGGGAAGCAGGAAACTCCCAGAGGCTGGGGAGGAGGCCAGGAAGTACCTTGTGTGGGGTCTGCTCATTCACTGACAGGACACACTCTTGTGTGTGCAGCTGCTGCTGTTCAGAGCTTAGTGTGGTTCCTGCAGACTTAAGTAGGATCTCCGAAGCTGAAAGAACTCTTAGCACTGAGAAAAGAAAACTCTTCTCCACTAGAAGCTAAATTGGTGGTTAGAGTAATGGTGATTTCTCACTGCCAGCAGAATCAAGGGAATATCAGCATGTGCTTGTTAGCTTAGCAAGTGGGGACACAGGCCTAAGAGAGATCTGGTGGTTGCTATCTGCACTTGGACTGGTGTGTTGGGCCCATATCTTCATCTCCTACGGTGCCTTGCACAGAATAGGTGCTCTGGAAATGTTTCAGAGCCAAGCTGAGTTTTCAGTTTTTAGCTAACAGTAAAATTTAGTAAAAATTTAGCTAATTTTACTGTTGATTCAACAAATATTTAATGTGATAGGCAGTGGAAATGAAGATTAGGACAACATGGTTCATGTTTCCACAGAACTTAAAATCTAGTGACAGTTAACTCTTAAGTTATAAGCAATTACGAAATACTAAGAGAAGGGCTATGAGATGAGAAGTACAGGACATCATGAAAGTATATAGCAGCCCCCTCCCCGCCATGGCTAGCTTTGGTGGATACGGTAAGGCTACAGGGTAAATTCAGTGAGGACAGAGATGTATACACCTTATTTATTGCTGTATCCCAGTACCTGCTACATGATGTGTTTCCCATAAACATTGGATGAATGAATCAACAAAAGAATGAATAAACAAAGTGATATCTAAGTTGGTAATCCAAGTGGAGGCTGGGAATAATGTTTCATACAGAGATAAAAGCAACGTAAAGGACTGGATAGATTAAGAAAGTAGTTCAGTGTGGCTGAAGCAGAGTCGAGGAAGCTCAGTATTAAGATTCAAAGCTGAAGAGGTCAAAGGAAGTCAGGTCATGGAAAGTCTTCTAAGGTATATTTAGGAGTTTGTATTTTTTCTTTTTCTTTTTTTAATGTTTGTTTATATATTTTGACAGAGAGAGCAGGGGAGAGGCAGAGAAAGAAGGAGAGAGACAGAATCCCAAGCAGGCTCTGTGCTATTAGCACAGAACTTGATGTAGGGCTCAGACTTATAAATGGTGAGATCATGACCTGAGCCAAGATCAAGAGTCAGACTCTTAACTGACTAAGCTACGTAGGTGCCCTGGGAGTTTGGATTTTTTCTTAAGGGAAATAAGAAAACAAGGAAAATTATTAAGCAAGGAAGTGATATAGTCAGGTAATTGAGATAATAGTAGTGATTACATATCAGCAAAATACTGAAGACTTTACATATAGTATCTCTTATTTTCAGAACAACCCTGCAAGGTATACATTATTCCCTTTTTATAGATAAGATTATGTTACCTACCTAATGTCAGATAACACACCTGAGACTGAAATTCAGGCCCGTTTGACTCCAAAGCCTGTTTATTCTTTCCACCAAATCCCACTGCCTCCGTTGTGCTTGATGCTTTCATGTTCATTTCTTATTGTGGACAATGGCCTTCCCCTTGATCCTTGGCTCCAAGGACACTGTCCTTTAGCTGAGAATGTCAGTAGCTGGTTAGGACAATCCGAAGCCTACAGGCTATGCCATTGCTGCTGAATTTTTGCTGCATGTGATGGTGACACCTGTGGCTTCGGGTACGATTTTTGACCCATCTGTGTTTGCTTCCCTGTTAGCCTTTTCAATTACATCTGCCCAGGACAGAATTTAACGCATCATACCAAAACCACAGTATTAGACGACAGTCATTTGTGGACCTTCTGCAAATGCTCCAGGCACTATCAGGAGTTCATATATATATTACTTCTTTTTATCTTAACAATAGTATTTTGAAGTAGCTATTAATTAGCCTGATTTTGATGGGAAAAAAAGAGGGTCATGCAGAGTAACAAGTGCTAAATCAGCCCTCCCACCACAAAAACTGTAAAATTGGATACCACACATGAAATAATTGCTTTCAGACATTGGACAACAGGCAGAGTAGGAGTTTGATCCCGAATAGAAAGAAAACAAATGTGGTGTGCTTCATTATGACCCAATTTGGAGGCATTTTCTAGATCCTGATGCAGGGAAGTGCAGGCCAAACAGAACATTTGCTAAGACGAGGAAATAGTTCAGGACTACCAAGGCAGCTGAAATTTGCAAGGCAGGGTTTCAGAGAGAATGGAGCTGTATAGAAAAGGAGCTCCAGAAATATACAGAGGTGTCCTATACATGGATTGGTAGATAATCCATAAGGCCAGGCAGAGAACAACTGCTAGAAAACTGAGTTTAAACAACTACCACTGCATACGGAGAGCTGAAGTATGTTTGAATTATAACTAGCCAGAATATAGAGATCTCATTGAGCGCTCTGAGCATCCAGTAGAGCTCTCAGAAATTCCAAGCCTCAAGGGTAGGGAAAATCTAGCCTTAAAGTAAAAGCTACTCTAGATATATCAGCTTTAAAACTAGCCTCAAAAGGATCAGATTCAACCTCTAGTAAGTTATCTGCCTGCCAGAGCAAAACTCAGCACCCTATTAAGGAAGACAAAAAATCCACACCCGACAATGTAGCATCAGTAGTGTCCAGCACAAAATAAAGTATCAATAGACCTGCAAAGAAGCAGAAAAAAATGTGACTCATAATCAGAAGAAAAATAATTAGTAGAAACAGACCCATAAGTGACATTAATGTTTGGAGTTAGCAAATAATGAGCTTAAACTAGTTATAAATATGTTCAAGGCATTAGTGAAAAGTACAATGAGGAACCAAAAATTAAAAAAGAATCAAATAGAAATTATAGAACTGAAGAATATAAGAATTTTTTAAAATTTTGCTGCTTGATCTATAAATTTGATTCAATCCCAGTGCCAATCCAAGCAAGTTATTTATTTTGTGGACATGGACAAACCAGTTCTAAAGTTTACAAAGAGAGGTAGAAGGTTCAGAATAGCTAACACAATGTTGAAGAAGAACAAAGTTCAGAGTCACTACATACTTCAAGACTTAACTATAAAGCTATAGTAATCAAGACAGTGTGATGTTGGTGAAAGAATAGACAAATACATCAATGTAATGCCACAGAGAGCCCCAAAGTAGATCCACATAAATGTAAATTTAATTTAAAATTTTTATTTAATGTTTATTTTTGGGAGGTGGGAGGGGCAGAGAGAGAGGAAGACTGAATCTGCAGCAGGCTTCAGGTTCTGAGCTGTCAGCACAGAACCTGATGGATGGCTTGAACCCGCAAACCATGAGATCATGACTTAGGCCAAAGTCAGAAACTTAATGAACTGAGCCACCCCGGCACCCCTATGTAAATTTAACTTTAAATTTACATAAATGTAAATAAATTGATTATTGACAGAAGAGCAAATGCGATACAATGGAGCAAAGACCATCTTTTCAACAAATGGTGATGGAACACCTAGACAGTCACATGCCAAACAAAAGAATCTAGACACACAACTTTACCCTTGACAAAAATAAACTCTACATGAAAAGATGGATTATAGACCTAAATAAAATACAACACTATAAAACTAGAAGATAATATAGAAAACCTAGATGATCTTGGGTATGGGAATTACTTTTTAACATCAAAACATCAAAAGCACAATCAGTGATAGAAAGAATTGATAAGATAGACTTCATTAAAACTAAACACTTCTCCATGAAAGATATTGTTAAAAGAATGAGAAAACAAGTCACAGAGTGGGAAAATATTTGCAATAGATAAATCTGATATAAGACTATTACTCAAAATATATGAAGAACTTATAAAACTCACCAATAGGAAAATCCAATTTTTAAAAATGGGCAAAAGACTTAGATTCCTCACCAAAGAGGATAATATACAAGACAAACATATGAAAAGATGTTCCAGGTCATATGTCATTAGGAAATTATAGATTAAAATAACAATGAAATGCTACTATACAGCTATTAGAATGGCCAAAATCCAAAATACTGATGACACCAAATGCTGGTGAGCATGTGAAGCATTAGGAACTCTCATTCACTTCTGGCAGGAATGTAAAATGGGACAGCCACTTTGCTTTTTGTTTGTTTTATTTTTTTAAGTTATCTATCCATCTATCTATCTAGCTAATGGGTGGGAAGGGGAAGAGAGAGAGAGAGAGGAAGAGAGAGAGAATCCCAAACAGGCTCCATGAGGTCAGCACAGAGCCTGATGTGGGGTTTGAACTCACAAACCTTGAGATCATGACTTGCGTGGAAAGTAAGAAGAGTTGAATGCTCAACAGACTGAGCCACTCAGGCTCCCCAGTGGTACAGCCACTTTGGAAGACAGTTTCTTATAAAACTAAACAGTCTTACCAGATAATCCAGTAATTGTACTCTTTGATGTTTACCCAAATGAAATGAAAATATGTTCACACAAATATATCCACACAAAAACATATACCTGGATGATTAGGGCAGCTTTATTCATGCATGAATTAAAAACTAACAGAACTGAAAAAAACTAATGGATAAACCCACAATTTAGATGGATATAGAATGATGGGGGCAGGACTTCTAGAATGTCAGAGTAAGGAGCTCAAAAAGCCCTCTAAAAAAACAAAAATCAAAAACCCAAAACATTAAAACTGTGCAAAATTGTCAAAAACAAAAGTGATGAAGGCTTACAACAAACTGAGCAGCATATGTTCATGGAAAAACTACTAACCTTTGGGAAGAACAGTGGCAGTCTGTGATGTCTTAGCTTGTGGCTGCTCCTAACCCTTTTCCCCCACACTTCCACCCCAGCTCAAGGTTATCACAGTAATTGTTCTACATAGAGAGGCAAGCCATGGAAAACTACATCTTTATTTTGGGAAGGAGCTTACTTGATTTGAAAAACCCCATGCCCAGGGGCACTGAAAGAAACAGTAGCAATCTCAGTGACAGAACAAAGCAAACTACAGGGAAGGCCAACAACTCAGCTAGCTTGAGGTTGAGTCCTGATTGAGGCAAGCAAGGGACCAGAAATTTAATAGGGATATACAGGGAATGAGACAGCCATAGTGGGTCTTGATAGTTCTCACATATCTATGGCAAAGCACATGGGCAGGACAGACCAGAGAGTGCCCTGGCTATCCACATATTCCTGGTAGAACTTGAGGCCATACAGGCAGGTAGAGGAACATGATAGTGCCCAGCAGAAAGTAAAAGCTGTGGCAGAGTTGTAAACTGTCTGAATTTTGAATGTATTCTCTAATCCACACATTAGATTCATCACACAGCCACTGAAGAAGGTGTAAGTCTTATGGGCTCAGTGTATTTGAACAGAACCTGTCACCAAGGTTAGCCATGCAGAATCAGAGGCAATCAAGTCTTAAAACATAAAGACAAGAATTAAAGAAACAAACAAGAAAGACATCAGTGACCGCACACTGCAGACTCCACAGATTTAGTCCAGGCAAGTTACGAAACTAGCAAAAGCAACAAGAGCCCCTAGGGAGAAAATATCAGATTTCAGAATTGCTAGAATATATTACATAACAAGATTAAAAAGAAGATATGCAAAGAAATGGAAAGTATGGCCCCTATATGGGGAGGGGGGTGGAGGATTCAAAACAATAATATATGGGACTTAAACAACCTTAACCAACTTGACTTGATTGACATTTGCAGAACAGGACCCTTGATAATTGCAGAATGCTTGTTCTTTTTAAGTGCACATGGAAGATAACCATTTGTATTTTAACACTTATTCTTTTTTTTTAAGTTTATTTAAGTAATCCCTACACCCAGCATGGGGCTTAAACTCACAACCCCAAGATCAAAAGCCACATGTTTTTCCAACTGAACCAGCGAGGCACCCCTTAACACCTATTCTTGATAAAAAGGAAAGAAAACAAAACTTTCCAAAAACTAGAAATAGAACAAAACATCCTCAGCCTGTAAAGCAGGATCTATAAATATCCTATGGCTAAATATGATACTTTATAGTGAACACTTTCCCACTAAATTTAGGAGCAAGGCAATGATATCATCAATTCATTCAATATTATATTACTGGAGGTTTTAGCCAATGCAGTAAAACAAATGTAACTAAAAGATACACAAATCAGAAAAGTAAAATTTTCCTCATTTTCACAGAGCATGATCAAAAACATAGAAAAATGTAAGAAATTTACCAAAAGAAAAGAAAAACTATTTAAGCTAATAAGTGTATTTAGTAAAGTGACAGGATATCAGGTCCACATATAAGAATCAATTGTTTTTACATATACCAGCAATAAGCAATTGGAAAATAAAAAATTTAATGTTATTTATAATAGCATTGAAAATATAAAATATTTGCACAAAATATGTGCAAAACCTCTACACTAAAAACTACAAAATACTGAAGAGAAAAATTAAAGACACTCAAAATTGACAAGAGATATACCATGTTCATGGATTGGAAGAACAAAATATTGTTAACTTGTCAATTTTTCCCAAACCAATCAATAGGTTCAAAGCAGTATCAAATTTCTAGCATTTTTTTAAAAGAAAAATACAAGTTCTAAAATTCATATGGAAATATAAAAGACCTAGAATAAGCAGTCTTGAAATAAAATAGAGGTGAAAAATTATATTACCTGATTTCTAGGCTTACAAGAATGCTATTGTAATCAAGACATTGTGGTACAAGCATGAAGATATAAAAGACAGACCAGTGGGACAGAATAGTTAAAGAGTCTAGAAATAAAAGCAAAAACAATTCAATGTGGGGAGGAAAAGTCTGTTCAACATGCAGTGCTAAGAAAATTGGCTATGAAAATTTTTTCTAGAAGATTATTTTCATGATCTTTGGATAGGCAAAGATTTCTTAGACAGGACCCAGGAAGCAATAATCGTAAAAGAAAAAAAATCAATAAAATGGAATTCATCAAAACAAAGTTTAAAGCTTCTCAAAAGACACCATTAAGAAGTAGGAAAGCCATAGACAGAGTAAATATTTCTATGTCTATATGTTTGACAAATTACTTCTATCTAGAATATGTAGACAACTCCTACAAATCAATAATAAATTCAATTAAAACACAGTTAAAAAATGAGCAAAAGACATGAACAGACTCTGTACAAAGGAAGGTATACAGATAACCAATAAACACATGAGTGTGTGTTTAATATCATAATTTATCAGCAAAATGTAAATTAAAATATTAAGATGTCACAACATGTGCACTAGAATGGCTAAAATAAAAAAGACAGGCCTTACCCTAATGTGGTAATGCAGTAATCAAAATACATGTAAAGTGTGGTGATGCAACCATTTTTAAATTAGTTTGGAAGTTTCTTATAAAGTTAACATGCACCTACCAAATGACCCAGCAATTCCACTTGTAAATATTTTCCCAAGAAAATGAAAGCATATGTCCATGGAAAGATTATAATGTCCGTAGCAGCTTTATTTCAACACTGGAAACAAACCGAACATCCACAGGTGATGGGATAAGCACTTTGATATTCATGTAGTAGAATACAATTCAGCAGTAAAACGGAATGAACTCTACCAAACATTTAAAGAAGATGTAATACCAATTCTTCACAAACTCTTCCAAAAATTAGAAGAGGAGAAAACACTTCTCAACTCATTCTGTGAAGCTATTATTACTCTGATACCTGAAACCAGACAAAGACCTAAAAAGAAAACTACAATGTCTCTTGTGAATACAGAGGCAAAAATCATCAACAAAATACTATCAAACTGAATCCAGCAACATATAAAATGAATTATTCACTCTAACCAAGTGAGATTAGGCCAGGAATGTAAGATTGGTTGTAACATACCTTATCAATAAAACACATAAACCAGATGATCATCTCAATAGAGTCAGGAAAAGCATTTGACAAAGTCCAACACTGTTTATTGATTTTTAAAAACTCAAAAAAAAAATAGAAGGGAACGTCCTCAACTTGATAAAAGGCATCCATGAAAACCCACAGCTAATATCATCCTTAGTGATGAAAGATAATGCTTTTCCTGTATGGTCAGAATAAGATAAGGATGTCTTGCTCTTACTAATTCTATTTAACATTGTTTTGGGAGTTCTAGCTAGGGCAATTGGGCAAGAAAAAGCAATAAAAGAGACCCATACTGGAAGAAGGAAGTAAAACCAGCACTGTCTTCAGATGGCATGCTCTCCTATGTAGAAAATCCTAAGGAATCCACTGAAAAATGATTTGACCTAATCAGCAAGATCAATATACAAAAGTTCAGCATGATCAATATACAGAACCAATACAAAAGCCAATTATATTGTACAGATTAGCAGTGAACAGTCTACAAATGAAATTAGAAAACTTCATTTAGAGGGCACATGGGTGATTCAGTCAGTTAAGTGTCCACCCCTTGATTTCGTCTGAAGTTACAATCTCACAGTTTGGTTTATGAGTTTGAGTCCCTCATCGGGCTCTTCACTGACCATGTGGAGCCTGCTTGGGATTCTCTGTCTCCCTCTTTCTCTGTCCCTCCCCACCTCAAAAATAAATAAATAAAAATTAAAAAAAAAGAAATTTTCATTTAGAATAGTATCACAAAGAACAGGAATAAATTTAACAAAAGAAGCACAAAACTTATATTTGGAAACCCACAAAATGCTGTTGAAAGAAAGACCTAAATTTTTGTTTATGAATCAAAAAACTTAATACTGTGAAGATGGCAATACTTCCTATGTTGATCTATGGACTTAATGCAATCTCTATCAAAATCTAAGGTGGCTTTTTTCCCCCCAAAATTGACAAGCTAATCCTGAAATTCACATAGAAGTGCAAGGGACCAAAAATTGCTAAAACAATTTTGAGAAGGGAGAATAAAGTTGGAGGACTGATATTTCTTGATTTAAACACTTACTGCAAAGATACAGTAATCAGAAGAGTCGGATACTGGCATAAGGATAGACATATAGATCAGTGGAACAGAATTTAGTCCAGAACTAAACCCTTATATATTTATGGTCAATTGATGTCTAACAAGAGTGCCAGGACAATCCATGGGAAAAGAAGAGTCTTTTAAACAAATGGTTCTGTAACAACTGGATGTCCACATGCAATGGAATAAAGATAAGCCCCTTTCTGAAACAGAATACAGAAGAATTAAATCAACAGGGGCTACAGGTAGGAGGAAAGAGGAATTCTTTAAAGAATATAGAGTTTTAATTTCACAAGATGAAAAGTTCTGGAGATTGGTTGCACAACAACATGCATGTACTTAAAACTACTGAACTCTACACTCGCAAATGGATAGGATGGCACATTTTATGTCATGGGTATTTTACCACAATAAAAAATTTCTTTAATAAAAACATCGAACTCAAAATGGACCATAGACTTAAATGTAATAACTGATGCTATAAAACTCTTCAAAAAAGATGGATAAATCTTTGTGATTTGGGGTTAGACTAAGCCATCTTAAACACCAAAAGCATAAGTGACAAAAGAAAGGGTAGGTAAATTGGATTTCAAAGGACACCCTCAGGAAATGAAAAGACCACCAAGTGGGAGAAAATATTTGCAAATCATTTATCTGATAAGGGAATTGTATCTAGAATGCATAAAGAACTATTACAACTCAACAGTAAAAAGACAATAATCCAACTGAAAAACAGGCAAAGGATCTGAAGAGACATATCTCCAAAGAATACATACAAATGGCCAATAAACACCTGACGCTCACCATCATTAGTCATTAGAGAAATGCATATCAAAATTACAATGAGAAACCACTTTATACCCACCAGAATGGCTATAATAAAGAAGATAGAAGATACCAAGTGTCGGAGAGGATGTGGATAAATTGGAACCCTCCTACCTTGCTGGTGGAAATGTAAACTGGTGCAACCATTTTGGAAGGCTGTTTTGCAGTTTATAGTTACCATATGACCCAAGAATTCTACCTCTAGGTATATACTCCAAAGAAATAAAGCATATGCCCATGAAAAAACATGTACACTAATGTTTGTAGCAGCATTATTCATAATAGCCAAAAAGTAGAAACAACTCGTGTCCTTCAACTCATGAACAGATAAATAAAAGTGGTATATCCATACAATGGAATATTATTCAGCCATAGAAAGTGACAAGTGTGACATATGCTACAACATGGATGAACCTGATAAACATTATACTAAGAAAAAGAAGCCAGACATACAAGACTAAATATTATGTGACAGTGGGATGGAGAATAGGTTGTAAAGGTATAGCATATAATTAGTATTTCCTGAAAGAATAAATGACTTAATTAATAATAAAATACTGAAGCACCTGGGTGGCTCAGTAAGTGGAGCAACCACCTTTTGATTTGGCTTGGGTCATGATCCCAAGGTCATGGGATCAAGCCCCATGTCCGGCTATGCACTGAGTGTGGAGTCTGCTTAAAATTCCCTTTCTCCCCTCTACCCTTCTCATGCTCGCTCTCTCTCTCTCTCTCTCTCTCTCAAAAATAAAAAATAAAGCAAAATATAATAATTAATGTAAAATGCCCATGACAACTGGATTTAGAAGGTGAAAGAGACATGAAACTAAGGTAAAGCTGAGTTTTCTAAGCTGGCTGAAGGGCAGGTGGGAACATTAACGAGACCTGGAGAGGGAAGGTAGGATCTAAAGCTCTCAGGTGCTAGAGGGAAGCCCAGATGTGAGAGCCATTGGATTAAAGGGATAGGTAAGGAGAGGTGAAGGTTAATTTCACCAAGGAAAAAGTTCAGAAATAAGAGCACGGTGGGGGCAGCTGAGCCTCCTGCCCGTGTTTCTGGAAGAGACCCTGGTTATTCAAGTAGCATGAGGGGTGTGTGGTGCGGGGGAAAGAACCAAGAACTTGAGTCAGAGGACCCAGGTTCTTGGCTTCAGCTCCATTTTGCTGTGTGACCTTGGGCAGCTGATCTTACTCTCTGAGGCTGAGTTTCTTCACCTGTAATCAGGGATAATAATGCCACCCCTCTTTTCCAAAACTGTTGCTTGGACCAAAAGGGAGAATGCATAAGAAAGTGCTTTGTAAACCATAAAAGACTCATCAAATGTAAGGGGTTATTATTATTGCAGTGGGAGATGCAGAAGGCCAATAAAATGGATTTGGTTGCAGTAAGCACAGAGGTTACTTTCTGTTTCTTGAAGAAAAAAAAAGAAGAAGAAGAAGAAAGAAAGAAAAACCCCAACAGCAGCAAATACTGCCAGGTGCACAACCTAGTTTTTCCAACTTTTAGAAGCAAATAAGGGGCGGGGGTGGGGGGGAGGCGAGCAACTGGCTCATCCCAGGAGGCCTGTCTTCACCAATTGAATCAGAAATCCCGGCTCAGGGAATAGTTTCAGGCAAGGGCCCAGGACAACAGGCCCTGTCCTGGCAGGGTGGGACCCAGGGCTTGTGGGGCCAACAAAGGTTGTCCACATGGCCCAGGAGTTGGTCCCTGGGCCCCTGTGGCTTGGAGCTTCCTTCAGTCCCTGCCCAACCAGATGTACTCCTTCGAGTCCCAGGTGGCCCATGAAGCCTGCTGCCAGCCCCCAGGCGACATTCAGGAGCATCATTTCAGGGTTAGGCAGAGAAGTGACCATGGCTTTCACCACAAAATAGGCCAGGCTGGGTTTCTGTGGCTCCCCAGGTGCCCAGCCTCATTAGAGCTGAGGGCCGCATTGGGCCTGCCAGAACTGTGAGCCAAGTCCAGAGAAGGAGGTGAGGGGAGGCTCCTTCCAGTTCTTTCCAGGCCCAGAGACACGTTCCCCCAATGCCTGGCTAGATGTGAGCCCCTGAAGTTTGTGTGCCAGCCTGCAGACAGTCGTTTCAAATGGCACCTTTAAGGCAACTACACTTCTCCCAGATTTTCATGGCCTGGGCTAGAGACACATTAATGACCATCTAGTCCAGCCTGCCTGCCCCATTTTCAGTTTAAGACTCTGAGGGCCCGAGAGGCAGGAACTTGCTGAAAGGTCAGATCAGGGGAGCTTCTTTGAGGCCGAACAATGGTGCTGAGAAGAAATCGAGTCTCTGGCCTCCCAGCTGTCCACCTCTCCCCACCCCTCCTTTCTCCCCATTACTGGTATTTTCCAGTCTCTTCTCCTTGGGGCCACTGCCCTGTCACCTCTCTGAGCTTCCTGGCCAGCCCAGCTGGCCTGAGGTCTCCACCTGAGGCTAAGATTCCGCCTCCCGGCCTTTGCTGTGCACTGGCCAGCTCAAAGAGCTCACCTGCTGCGCCGGGCCACCTCACAGACACTCCGTAGGCCTGGGTGGGGCTGGGGCACAGGGGGGGTGAAGGTGAGGTCAGGAGGTGCCACATCAGGCTCAGTCCTGCCACTAATGGTTATGCACAGGCATAGGAAGAAGGTTACCTTTTGAAGAATGATTCTTGCATTGAGACCTTGTTGTGGAGCTTCTCCTATCCCTCCTTCAGTGGCCTCTGGAGCATTTGTTCTTCCCTGCAGCATTCATTCCTTAATACCCAAAATCCTGTTGAGGATTTAGACTGAGAGCCTTGCCTTGGGTAAGGCATCAGGACATAGATACTACGTACCGACTCAGCCCTGCACTCAAGTGCTCCCAGTCTGGCGGAGGCAGCATCAGAATGGGCATTTGCCCCCAGTGTGATCAGCATATGATATGAAGGCAGCACAGGGGACTCAGTAGGCCCAGAAGATGCCCCCTTGACCTCCAGCCTGGGTAGTCAGAGAAGGCCTCAAGCTCCAGTGTAGCTTGAGGAGACATTTCTAGGCAAACAAGGCAGGGAAAGGCATTCCAGGAAGCCCTTGCTAGGATAAGAAGGTAAGTGGCATGACAGGATCAGGGAATTGTGCTGGATTTCATGTGGTTTAAATCATGGGCTGGGCAGGGGTGAGGGTGGGTGAGGCTGGGAGTCGACAGGGGCCATATGTGAAGGGTGCTGAAGGCAGGTGCAATGTGTATTTTCCAATACCACCAAGCCATTAAGGTGATTTTTTAAAAGTTTATTTATTTATTTTTGAGAGGGAGAGAGAGAGAGAGTGCAGGAAGGGCAGAGAGAGAGAGAGAGAGAGAGAGAGAGAATCCCAAGCAGGTCCTGCACCATCAGCATGGAGCCTGATGCAGGACTTGAACTTGCCATTAAGTCAATTCTGATGCTGTCTACCTGGAGAGATACCATCAGATCCCATGAGTTAAGGGCTTAGTCCTAGGAGACTCCTGCCACCTGTGCTTCTGACCAATTGGTTATAAATTGGAGGTTCCCACAACCTCCTCTTCAGGTTTAATAAATTCGGTAGAGCAGTTCACAGATCTCAGAAATATTACTGCTGTTTACCAGTTTATTAGAAAGGACATTATAAAGGATGCAGATGAAGAGCTAGATAAAGACATACAAAAGACAGCATTAGCTCCAGCCTTCCCTTTTCCCCTGTGTCCTGGGCATCCTGGAGGGGTGCTGGGGGCAGACCCAAAGGACCCACAATCCTTGTGGAGCGCCAGGCCTGGTATTTCCTCTTCTTACTGAACCCTAGCATGTCACCCTCCCTCGAGGGCCACGCTAATCTTCTCTGTCTCCTTCCAGCTTTAGCATATGTGCTGCTGAAGCGAGCACCGCTTACTGAACCTTAGGCTTCCCATCCAGCAACAGGAAAGAAGAAACCCAATCATATCTCAAGGGGATTCCATCCCTAGATGAGTCAGAATCAACGATGGAACTTTGTACCTGACAAACACTTGGGCCCCATTCCAAGCTTATTAAATCATCCTTTCATTGCACAGATATTTTCGCAACATGTACCACGTGCTGTACACAGTTCTAGGTGGTAGGGATACAGTAGTGGGCAAAGTCCCTGGCCTGCCTTCATGGAGTTTACACTCAGAATCTCTGGGGATGGGCCCAGACAGCTGGATTTAGAAAAGCTTCACTAGCAATTCCAAAGCCCAGTGTTACTTATGGACTGAAATGTGTCCCCCCCTCAAAATTCATATATTGAAGACCTATCCCTCAGTACCTCAGAATGTGGTTGTATTTGGAAACAGAACCTTTAAAGGGGTAATTGAGTTCAATGAAATCACTGGGTGGGCCTAATCCACTATGACTGGTGTTCTTTTAAGAGGAGATTAGGGGGGCGCCTGGGTGGCTCAGTCGGTTAAGTGTCCGACTTCGGCTCAGGTCATGATCTCCCATTCATGGGTTCGAGCCCCGCATCAGGCTCTGGGCTGACAGCTAGCTCAGAGCCTGGAGCCTGCTTCGGATTCTGTGTCTCCTTCTCTCTCTGTCCCTCCCCCTCTCATGCCCTGTCTCTCTTTGTCTCAGAAATAAATAAAACATTAAAAAATTTTTTAAAAAAGAGGAGATTAGGACACAGAGAGGAGAGACCATGTGAAGCCACAGTGAGAAGGTGGCCACATACAAGCCAAAGAGATGCCTCAGAAGAAACCCAGCCCTACCAATACTTTGATTTTGGACTTCTAGCCTCCAGAATTGTGAGAAATACATTTCTATTGTTTGAGCTCCCCAGTCTGTGGTACTTAGTAATGGCCGCCCTAGTGAATTAAGATACTCAGCCTCACCCAGACACTGCTGCAAAAGACTGGACAAGGATGCAGAATGCAAATGGAAAGCATGCCTGGGTAGTGTGAGCCAGGTAACCCAAAAGTTAAAAACATCTGTATAGGTTTGTGGGCACCTGGGTGGCTCAGTTGGTTAAGCGTCTGACTTCGGCTTAGGTCATGATCTCACGGTTTGTGGGTTCAAGTCCCGCATTGGGCTCTGTGCTGACAGCTAGCCCAGAGCCTGGAGCCTGCTTCGAATTCTGTGTCTCCCTCTCTCTCTGACCCTCCCCTGTGGTCTCTCTCTGTCTCTAAAATAAATGAAGAAAACAGTAAAAAATAAAAAGAAAAGAAAAAGAAAGAAAAAAAAGAAACATCTGTATAGGTTTGGCCCTGACAGAAACCAGTTTGCTTCATGTGCTTCACAAAGGCATGACTCTGCTGGAAACAGGACTGAATGGAGCAGCCTACTGCTGGAGCCCTGCCCCAAACCTCGACAGGCCAGGCACAGGCTCCTACTATCCACAAAGAGCCACATGAACAGGAATGACCAGCAGACCCCAGGGTTCTTACTTCCATAAGAACAGCACTGAGGACCCATCCTGCCCAGAGAGACCCAGAATGAGCAAGGATCTGGCCTGAGGTCACACAGCATGATGGATGCAATCCAAGCTGGAGTCTCACCCCCTGCTGGTGCCAGCTGCTTTCTCCTTCAGCCCCGGCACCTCGCCCAAACCTGCTGCCACCCGCTTTGGTTTCCCACCCTCTCCTCCCCACCTCTCTGCCTCTGACTAAGGCCAGGAGCATGATTTCAGAATGATGAAACCCAGCTCCTGAGGTCATGCCGGTCTCTTTCAGTGGCTATAATTTTGCACGGCCCCATTCACCCTGGTAGGCTGGGGCAGCCGCCAGGCCTTTGGCACATGTGAGGGTGAGACAACCAGAAGAACCAGGTCAAGAGGAATCATATGTTACACATCATCTCCTGACCCAGCACCGGTCTGGGGGACATGCAGACCAATAATACAACCTTGTGCTCATGTCATGCTTTCACACGTCATTCCACTTAATCCTTATAGCATTCCTTTTATACTCAGGCTTTCCTAGTCAATACCACCAAGCTGCTCATACCTCTGTCCCCTGTGCCATGCTGATTCACATCTCTGGGGGCTTGCTTCTCTGCTGTTTTCTCTGTCTGGATTGTTCTTTCTTCCTTCATCCCTGTCCTCCTTGATTGCCTTGCCTGGCTTCCCCTACACAACTTTAAGGCCCAGCTCTGGTATCACCTTTTCCAGGAAGTCTTCCCTGACAGTCCTCCCACCCCCACCCCCAGCAGGTAGGCCTGTATTTTTCTCTGTATACACTCATAATAAACTCTCTGTTCATCACACTGTATTTTAATCACCTGCTTACACATCTGTGTACCCACCTCGAGAGCAGGGATGGTGTTGGGACTAGGTCAGGTTCATCTTGGTGCTCCAGTCCCCAGTACAGAACTAAGCATAGAATGAGTCATTGAATGTGGGACACCGCTGCCCCTCCCGCCCCGACCCAATCACTACCACAAGGATAGATGAGATAGGGAGTGCTATCCCCCATTTTACAGTGAGAACTGAGTTCCAAGAGGAGTTACCTGACCTGCTCAAGGGCCTAGGGTAAGTTAATATCAGAGCAGGGATTAGAGTTCAGCTCTCCTGGTGCTTAGGTTAGTTCTTTTAAGCTCCAAGGATTCACAGAAGCATTCATGGAACAAGAAGCCAAAGGGACTCACTGAGCCAAACTTGGTATATCAGTTGCCTATTGCTCCTAGAACAAATTACCACCAACATAGTGGCTGAGAACAACACAGATTTATTATCTTACGGTCCTGGATGTCAGAAGCTCAAAATGGGTCTCACTGGTCTAAAATCAAGACATCAACAGGTCTGCATCCCTTTCTGAAGGCTCTAGGGGAAAAATCCATTTTTCTTTTCTTTTTCTTAATTTTTAAAATGTTTTTATTATTTATTTTTGAGAGAGAGAAAGAGAGACAGAGTGCAAGTGGGGAAGGGGCAGAGAGGGAAAGAGACACAGAATCTCAAGCAGGCTCCAGGCCCTGAGCTGTCAGCGCAGAGCCCAACGCGGGGCTTGAACTCAAGAACCACAAGATCATGACCTGAACTGAAGTCAGATGCTTGGGGCACCTGGGTGGCTCAGTTGGTTAAGCGACCAACTTCAGCTCAGGTCATGATCTCATGGTTCATGAGTTCGAGCCCCGCGTCGAGCTCTGTGCTGACAGCTCAGAGCCTGGAGCCTGCTTTGGATTCTGTGTCTCCCTTTCTCTCTGACCCTCCTCCACTCATGCTCTGTTTCTCTCTGTCTCAATAATAAATACACAAAAAACAAACAAACAAAAAAAGAAGTCAGATGCTTAATTGGCTGAGCCACCCAGGCACCCCAGGGAAAATCCATTTTCTTGCTTTTTCCAGCATCTAGAGGCTGCCTGCATTCCTTGGATCCATCTTCAAAGCTGGTGATGGCTGGCCAAGCCTTTCTTACATTGTGTCACTCTGGCACTCCCTCTTTTACTTCCCTCTTCAAGGTATTAGGATTCATGTGATTACATTGGGCTCACCCAAATAATCCAGAATGATCTCCCCATCTCAAAGTCAATTGAACTACAACCTTAATTCCTTTTGCCATGTGATCTAACATATCCTCAGGTTCCAGGGATTAGGAAATGGCCATCTTTGGGAGGAGGGGACATTATTTTGCTTACCGCACTGGTGGGCAAGGAGATAATGGATTTGTGAATGGGTGGAGTGACCAGACTTCTCCGTGTGCCTGGGATTGTTCTGCATTAAACCTGTCATTCTGAAATGATAGTTGATAGTGTCCATTTCTCTCAAAAACATCCTGGTTTATACGGTTAGCCCAGTCATAGACTTGGAACAGGAAGTCTAAGCCTACTGTTTTGCAGATGAGGAAACTAAGGCATTGGGAAGGGGAGGAACTTGCCCAGTGTCACACAGTTACTGACAGAGAGGAGACTGGGATCCAGATTTTTTTGGATCAGGAGAAGGCCAGCTTGGTGCCCAGTTCAGGCTGCAGTATTTTTTTCATCAAGTCAAGAAGACCTCTAGAGGAAGCAGTAGGCAGTCATCAGAGATGATGATAATGAAGATGATGATGCCAATTTATTAAGTACCTCTTTTGTTCCAGACACTCTTAATTAACGCTGAGTGCTTTATCTGTATTATCTCATTTGGTCCTCCCAAAAATCTTGGGTCATTTTAAAATAGGGAACTAAGATTTGGAGTGGTCAAGTACCCAAACCAGTAGGTCACTAAGACTCAAGCCCTTTTCTTTCTTATTATAAACCTAGTGATCTTGGGATCCAGAAACTAAGAAGGCTGAAAGCCTTGCTTTGGAGAAGCATCAGTCTTAGGCTGGGGAGGAAGAGTGTGGAGGAGCTGCTGGTTTATGGAGCCTGTGAACCGATGAGAGAAAGGGCATGACGATGAGGGGGCTCAAGCAGTCTGTTTAATTTCCCCTGACGACTTAAAACTATCGTCATAGCAAGAAGAGTTTGCTGTAAAGGGTTTAGTTATTTTTCCATATCTGCTCAAGGTAGAACATTTGGAAAACACCAGAAGTGAAAAGAAGATAATAACAGTTGTGATGATTCCATTCTCCCAAAGAACCCCTGCTAAGACTTTGGCAAATTCCCCTACAGAGATTTTTAAAAAATAAGATATGTAGACGTATGAAAAAGTATAAGAATAATATTATCAACATCTGTGTACTTGCTCTTTGGTTTGAGACTATGCAGTTACATATATAATTGATGTCTGGTATACCTATTGCCCATTGTACTCCCTCCCTCCCTGGCGAGAGGTCCTTCCAGGATTTTCTCTATGCATAGCAAGCTTTTACTTAGTTGATGTCAGTGTGATTTTATAATTTTGTACCAGAAGAGTTTAGGAGAGAAATCAGAGGGTCCCTAGCCTTCTGCAGCTGGTGGTTCTCCAATTTTTTCTTATGAAAAATAGCAAACAGCATCGCACTGGCTCTACCTTCATACCTCAGGATCTTGGTGGCCTAGTGGTCACTCCACCCTCGGTGCTTCCTGCCCCAGGTGCTCAGCTGTGGACCCGATTCAGCCCCTCTCCTGCCCCACTCCCCACCTGTCTGATCAGCATGCTCTCCATCCCCCTTCTCTGTCTCCACCTCTCCCTTGATTCCACTCAGCCTTCTCCTGTCTCTCCTCTTGTCATTCTCATGTCCCCTACCAGGCACCTCTCCATGTTCCTCAGCCAGTGCCAGCAGCCACCCAGGTGGTAAGAGCAGCCAGTCCCCAAAGGCCTCCCCCTCGCTTCCCCTGCCCATGCCTGGAAGTCCTCTGTTGCAGTGAACTCTTTCACAGTCAGGACTGGAAGCATGGTCCCCACCCCTCTTTCAGAGCTGAGGAAATAGGCAGAGAAAGAACTAATCTGCCTGACATCACTAGGCAGAGTGAATAACAGGTAGAACCAGAATCCAGGGGTCCTGCCTCTTATTCCAGGGTTCTTGAAACCCCTCTCACTGGGTAGCACCCACTAGGCTGATCCCCTCCCTGCTTCCAGAGAACTGGTGTGTCATGTAGGTGAGTGGGTTATTGGTCACTGCCACTGTGCCATCTGGAGCAAGGGAGCATCTGCAGCAGGAACATGAAGTGGGTGGGGGGAGGTCCAGCTGCTGCCATTCAGGGGCAGAGTGTCAGAGCTGGCAGGGTCTTGAAGCCCACTCCTAGGACTCCGGGGGTGGGGGTGGGGATGGGCAGGGGGAGCCATAGCTCAGAGGGACTGTGCTTTGCTTTGCCTAGGGTGACATGTATGGTCTGTGGCACTTAGCTGCCTACACTGATTGTCTGTCTGCCTAAGCAGCATGCAGAGAGGGAGAGAGAAACCTACTTGTCCTGAAGAGATGCTGGCCTCTTTTTCCAAGTCCATATGTCCTACCTTTCTTGTTTTCTGAGACCCCTCGCTCCCTTCCCTCCCCTTCTAACTCTTCTTCTCAGTCTCCATCCCCGATCCTGTATTGCTAGAGTTCCTTGGGAAAGGGAGGAGCAGGAGGAGAGCTCTGGGTGATGGAGGGTAGGAATAGGTGTTGAGAGGCAGGAGCAGGCTTGTGTGGGCGCTGTGAGGAGGAAGCCCATCTAGTTGATGGTTTTGAGGTCATCCTGCTCAAAGTCTTAAATACCAGATGGTGAAGTTCATCTTTACCTAAAAGGTCGCTGTGGGATGTATGGAGTCAGGGGACAAGATTGAGGCCCAGCTCTATCATTTACTAGTTGTGCGATCTTGGGCAAGTCACTAAACTTCTCTGAGCCTCCATATCCTCATCTGTAAAATTGGATAGCAGTAACATTTCATGTGCAGATTAAATAAGACAATGCAGGGCAAGTAGCCAGCCCAGAGTTTGGCACACACATTTAACCAGGGGGCAGCTGTGTGACTCCCACAACATCCTGGCTCACACTGGGCCCCTGTTGCTAAGACCATGAGCTGCCCCCAATTTCTTAGACCCATGGGCCCCTGACCCCATGGAGGATCAAAGGTGGAGGGACTCATTCTCTCCAACCTGGCCAACATAGAGCTCACAGTCTTTCTGAGGAGCTAGCTGTGTGAAACACAGGGGCTGCAGTTCTCAGCAGTCGGGGCGGTTGTGCCAGGGTAAGGGTGGGTACACTGGGAGGAAGCACCGGGAGATGTGGAGTTAAAACACAGTTCTGGCCAGACCAACGAGTTTTTCAGTAAATGCTCAAAATTCTGCTCTGGATGCCAGTGCCCAGCACAGGGCCGGGCCCGTGCAGACTTCAGGGGGTGGCAGGGGCAGCGCCTCCTGGTGCACGCCGACCCCTCTCAGCAGCGTCTGCAGGCAGCAGGCAAGCTGCAGAGACCACAGTGCTGAGGCTTCACTGCCACGAATCACACGGCATTGGACAAGCCTCCTCGGCACCGCTCTGAATCTCAGGTTCCTCTTTTATGGACATAGAATACTATACCCTCATGATGGGGTGATTTATTCAATGAAACATCATCTACAGAGCATATGGCAAAGTGCTGGCCTAGAGCGCTCCAAAAAATGGTGGTGATTGGGTTTTGTGTGAACCTTGCCTTCCAGGCAAACTGTGAGCCCTTGGAGGGCTACCAGGGTCTCTTTCTCTTGTGCCTCTCAAGACCCAAATGATGCCAGGCGCCCAAGTGGGGGCTTTTCTGTATCTGTTGACCTAATGGTTGAATAATCTGCTAACCTGAGTGAAGATGGCGAGGATTTGCCATTTGGTGTTTTCATGTGGGTGAGGTCATACACAATGAATCACGTGTAATTGGATGCTGAGTCTCGGTGTGGTTTCCAATTTGTGATCTCATTTTATTTGCACAGCCCCTGCCCCCTGCCAACATCGAGTCTTGTGGGAGGATTTGGAGAGGCTGGGATTGGTCTCCCCAATTTCTAGATGGGAAAATTGAGTTTGGGAGAGGCCAAGTGACTTATCTGGATCACCTGGCGGTTGACACCATGGTTGGGGCTGTTCCCTTCCAGCCAGAGGGTTTTTGCAGGAGTCCAGTGGTAACTTTGGGTTGCTCAGACTGCAAGGAATCGAGGCCCACTGAGGTACTCTGGGCACATGGGGGATGGCAAGGGGACCTCTCAGGCGGCACAGCCTTTTCGGTATCAGGGTCTAAACTGCAGCTCTGCTGGCCTGGCAGCTCCTCCAGAGGCCTTTCCAGGCACAGTCCCACCTCCCAGATTAGGCTCTCCTAGTCCCATAACTCAGCCTCCTACTCGTCTCTGCTTCTCTTTTCTGCCCACCCTCTGGGCCTCCTGTTTAAATCCAGAAGACACAGAATCTATTCCCTAGACAAGCATTTTGACTGCAAGGAGCACAGGCTCTCTCAGGCCATCTGAGGATTCCTTCTCTGGGTTGGGTGGGAGGGGAAACGCATGGCCTCGTACTGGGAAGTGCTCAGACATCAAGGCGACTCCACACGGTGCATCCTCCTCCGCTTTCATGTGCCCATTGCCATGGTGGGCCTCAGTTCGGATCCCTGGAGGGAGCGTTCACACAGACTGAGCTATTTACCCCTGGTGAGCTTATCACCCCCCTGTATAGACTCTTCCCGGAGACCACCTACCTCTGGTCTCATCAGTGGCCTTCCCTATGCAAACACCTGCCCAGCACTGCTTCTTTGGAAGGGGGTGGGGTAGCATAGCTGTTTCACCAGAAGAAAATACGATGAATATCCTTAGTACCTTCAGATTGGCTTTGCCTCTACTTACCCTGGAGTGCTCCTTAGGGGCAGTATTTCTGAGCCAGGCCACCTCTTACAGCACTTAGTCTCTCTTAGAGTCAGCCTAGAGATGGGTGCCTTTGCCTTAGGTGTGGCTAGGGTCAAAGGAATGTATAACTCAAAGCCGGCAATGTATGTCCCCAAAGTGGCCATTTTATTTCTTTTTTTAAATGTTTATTTATTTAGAGAGACAGAGAGAGAGAGAGAGAGAGAGAGAACATGAGGGAGGGCAAAGAGAAGGGGACAGAGGATCTGAAGCAAGCTCTGCATTGACAACAATGAGCCCGATGTGGGGCTTGAACTCATGAACCAAACTGTGAGATCATGACCTGAGCTGAAGTCAGGTGCTTAACCAACTGAGACACCTAGATGCCCCAAAAGTGGCCACTTTCATCAGAAGGCCCTGTGCAGGTAGCAGGCTCTCTGAGGCAGGGGGTGCCTCTTTATTGCAGATGACTCTCCGAGTCTGTGGGCAGAGTGCAGCAGCCAATTACTCCCTGTGCCTGCCGTCAGAGCCCTGTCAGCCCATAATGTGTGTGATAGATGGGGACTCAAGGCAAGCATTGCATCATGGAAAGTTCTAGGCAGCAAGTGGAAAGATGTAGATGTAGTGAGGCGCCCCTGTGGGTGTTGGGGAATAATTGGAGTGAATGTGCAGGCCCCAGATAAACTCACCCAGAATGAGCCCATTATGGAGTAGAATTAGCTGTGGCATCAAAACAGGAAGAAATGGTACCCAAGTCCATATCCAGGGTGAGCCTGGAGTCTAGAGACCACAGGGAGGCAATGCCCAGAGGCTGTTGTGAGGGACCCAGCACAGCCAGGACTCCCTTGAGGGAGGCCACGTGTCTTCACATCTGCTGACCACCGTGACCCCTCCCTGCTGTGGAGCCTGAATGGGGCCTGTGTGAAGTCCAGGAAGATTATAGCTCTGGCTTTCCTTTCCCATTCCAGGAATAAGCATTTGTGTCTGGTTGGATGGATCCACAGGGAGAGCTAGGGAGAGCAGGGTAGAAACTAACCAGTAGGGAACAGCCAGGCTTCCACGCCCTCTGTGAGGACCGAGATCTACCTATATTGTATGTCCAGGAGATGCTGCTGAATCCAATCAAAAGCAAAGCACTACAGGGTAACCTGGTGTTTCTGGTCATGGAGCCTCCCAGTGCCCTCTTAGCTCTTATCCATGGGGTCATCCAGAGTAGGAGGCTTCCAGAAGCAAGTAACTAGCCTCCTTCAAGCCATCCCCACTGATTTAGAAGGAATCCAAGGCCTTCGGAGGCAACATAGGGAGGCTCCGGTCCCAATTTTACTGGGTGACCTCAGACAAGTTATTCACTGCCTGAGCCTCAGTTTCCTCAGCTGCAACCTGGAGAACACAGATATGTATTCTGCTTTGTGAGTTTACATGACGGCACCTGGAACACAGCAGAGCTCTGTGGATACCTGAGCAGTTCTTGCTATTATATTGGAATGGAATTTACCAGAAATCAGTACCTACCTGTCCAGTTTACCTTGGTGTACCCTGTGTCTGGCACATATTAGGCGCTCAGTGAATCTTTTCTGAATAAACTAACATGGAAAGGAGCATTTTGAGACTCATTGTTGACGACAGTCATTCCATCAGCCAACAGAGAGGCAGGCCTCTGGAAAGGGCATCAGGTCGGTAGACCTCCCCAATCTTGCAACTGACTTTTCAGCCCCGTCTTGCAACTGACTTGCTGAAGGAACCAGGGCGAGTCACATCACTAGTCTGGGCCTCAGCTTCCTGATTTGTTCAAAGAAAGGGTTGGACAAGAAGAGTTCTCAGGCAGCTTCTTGGCCCTCTGGTCCTGAGGATTTGCTGGGGGTGACCATGGAAACCATTCCCCTGGCCCTGCCCTTCTCCTCTTGTGTTTTCTTTATTCTTGGTATTTTTTACTCGGATTAGGCTATCTTCGTTTGCAGGAGTTTAAATGCTGCTTTGGCCTTTTGTATATATGTACCCTACCACCCACCTCAATGGGTGAGCTCCCTTGGGCAGTGCTGTCTCCCCCCCACCCCCCGCCCTGCACCTTATACATAAGACCATCTTCCCCCTCAGCTTGCACATCCCCACCCCCTTCAGATTGGGACAGGCCTCATCTTCTCGCTGGGACTCTCCCCAGGATTGGACCCAGAGCTGTGGCTGCTACCCTCACAAGGGTGGGGGAGGGCAGAGTGACACGCTTGCTGACAGACCGAGGCGGTGCTCCTCCGGGAGCGGGCCAGCAACCGCAAAGGTGCAGCCGTGCCAGGTGGGCCTTGCCAGCCAGAGCTATTTTTAGAAGCCATGTTTGCAAATTTCGTGTTAATAGTGTCTCTGTCCAAACTCTGGCTCTCAGGATTTAGAGAAGGAGAGAGCCTTAGAGAAACCCTCCGCCTTGTTCTCCTCCTCCCTGTCATCCGTGCTCTCCTCCTCGCAGGTGGCTGGGGTTAGTGGGTACAGCCATTTGTGTGCAGCACACAGTGGGCAGGGATGGGGCTGGGGAAGGAAGGTGGAGAGGCTTAGAGCTCAGGTTATTTGAGTCCAGTCTCAGAAGGGTGGCAGGACCCTACCCACAGGACACCTCTGTCACCGCCTATGTCACTGGATGGGAACTATCAGTTGCCTGGTCTGTCACCACCTTGAACCCCCACCAGGGTTCTAGATCTCTCTGACGACACCCACCCTCACCCCAAATCCCCCAGACAGGACTTAACTGAGCCTGCGCTGGCCTCGGCTGAGCTCTGATCCTAGTGCATCTTCCTGACACAACCCATCAAGGGAAGGGACTGACAGGTGGCAGAGAGGTGAGCAAGACCCACACAGTCCCACCCTTAGCGGCCCTGATCTGACAGGGAAGGCAAGGTGATTGAGCACATTATTACCACCAGGAGGGGTATTCCAAAAGACAAATGGTGGGTGCTGAGAGAGTAGAACTTGCTCTAAGCTAATAGCTAAAGTGTGAGCAGAAGTCAGGTGACAAGTGGGTGGAAGAGATCTCTGTATGGCTGGAGCAAATTCTTATCATAGGAGGTTGGAGTATATAGGCCCATAGGGTAAGCCTAAGGTTCAGTGATTCTGTGACCATGAGACAGAGGATCCTTCCAACCACAGAGGCTTCCAAGGAGAAGGCCCCCATCTTTTCGTGGTCCCCACCCATCCACACAGACCTGCACCCCACATAGTCTACCCCCAATACCCAGGGCAGCGCAGGATGGAAGGTGCCTCCCCTGCAGGGCAGTGCCTCCGTGTATAGCCAGGGATCCTAAAGACCAGGGCTGGAAGGGACCTCAGAGAGCCACCACTGGTTGTGTTAGGACTCTGCTTGAACACCCCCATGCTAGGGAGCCCTGTCTAATGGACAGCTTGATAGGAAGTGAGCAAACTCTGACTAGGAATATTCCTCCTGCTGAAACCCACCTTCCTGTGCCGACCCCATCTGGCCCTAGCCTTGCACTCCTCCTGCTGGGAGACCGCCTCCTATAACTTCTGGAGACACAGGGTTGGATTCCAGGCCTGGCTCTCTCATTTAGAGCTGTGTGACCTTGGGTAAGGCACTCAACCACTCCAGCCTTCATCTGTAAAATGGGGATATTAATGAGGTTGGGAGAACTAAAAACGAAGTGGAAGAAGGTCTCAGCCCAGGGACTGGAATTCAGTAAAGACTTAAACATTTTCAGTAATGCTACTAGGTTACCATCATTACCATACAATACAGGGGAAAACTGAGGCCCGGGACGGTAGGCAGGGGTGGGCCGGGGTCGAGGGCGGGCCGGGGTCCAGGGCAGCCGAGCTGGAGCGGCGCGCAGCGGGCCGAGCGGGGGCGGGCGGCCGTGGCCTCAGGGGCCCTCTCCAGGC
>NC_043710.1:56087644-56087945 GCF_006229205.1 Suricata suricatta
AGGGTTTTGATTTTTTACTTTGCTTTTCTGTTTGGAGTATCATTGAAACTACTGTATTGTAAATGATGGAAAATAATTGCATATGTTAAAAAAATAAATTGTATAAAAAATAGAATAAAAATATGCAAAAAAATAAAATGAGACAGAGGGAGAATTAACAAAGCCTATGATATGAGAAATCCAACAATAATCCAAGATATATCTATCTAAATCTATATCTATATCTATATCTATATCTATATCTATATCTAAGAAGTTCCAGAATGAGAGGAGAAACTAGCAAAAAGACTATTTGAAGAAG
>NC_043710.1:56088045-56132396 GCF_006229205.1 Suricata suricatta
GGGGGCGGGCGGCCGTGGCCTCAGGGGCCCTCTCCAGGCTCCGGCCCCCCTCGCCGCCCGGGCACCGCTCGGCTGCCGCGCTTTACGAGCAAAAACAAACACGTCCCACAAGCGGCCCCTGTGCGGCACAGCCCCGCGCCCGCCAGCGCCGCCGCCTCCCGGTCAAAGCCGGCTTTGTGCCCGCCCCGCCGCCCCCGCGGCCCAGGCGATTTTAATTAGTGTCTGGGTCTGCGCCGGGAGATGGAAATCAAAGCCCCCGTTCTTCCAGCGCCCCCGCCCCGACCCCCGCCTCCTGCCTGCAGATCCCCAGGCTCCGCGTACCCCTGCTGGCAGCCGCGGGAAGTGGAGCCCTCCCGGAGCCGCCGCCTCGAGTTCGAATCGCGCCTTTTAAGGCGCATGGACCCGGGGCACGTCATGGGCGCCCTGGGCCTCGGTCTCCCCGTAATACTAGCACTCGGCTCAGGCAGCCAACTCTTAAAATGTTGCTGGGACGGCTGATGGGGTCTGACTCGGCGAGCAGCTACTAGAGGACAGGGAGGAGAAGACCATGAGAGGAAAGGCTGCGTTGTGGACAGCCCTCTATGACCCAAGTTTTGAACCTTGTGCTCTTCGGGGTTTCTTAATTTTATTTTTAATGTTCATTTATGTTTGAGAGAAAGGACAGACAGAGCGCAAGTGGGGGAGGGATAGAAAGAGGGAAGACAGAATTCTGAAGCAGGCTCCAGGCTCTGAGCTATCAGCACAGAGCCTGTCGTTGAGCTTGAACTCATGAGATCATGAGATCATGACCTGAGCAGAAGTCCATGCTTAACCAACTGAGCCACCCCTGCTCTTTAGGTTTCCTAAAGGGGTAGCCTGGGCCTTCAGGTGTGCAGGGGAGCTTGTTTAAAATGCTTTTAAATGTTTTATTTTATTTTTGAGAGAGAGAGAGAGAGACAGTGTGAGCAGGAGAGGGCCAGAGAGAGAGAGGGAGGCACAGAATCTGAAGAAGGCTCCAGGCTCTGGAGCCAGCTGTCAGCACAGAGGCTGATGTGGGGCTCAAACCCACAAACCATGAGGTCATGACCAGAGCCGAAGTCGGACACTTAACCTACTGAGCCACCCAGGTGTTCCAGTAGGGAGCTTGTTTAAAATGCCAAAACCTGGCCCCGCACCACACCTGCTGAATCAAAACCTTTGGGCTTGGAGCCTCAAAATCCACATTTTGAACAAATGCCATGTTGATTCTGGTGCGTGAATGTGGGATGTGCAAAGGAGAAGTGAGCCATATTCTGTAGGAAAAATACAACCCTTGCTTCCAATCCCCACAGTATCCTGACCGAAGTGGGACATTTGGCTCCATAGTTAGCCTCATTCCCCTCACAGAACACTGTGTCCTCCAGGATATCAGTGTCCGTGCTCACCAAATCGGAACAACCACGAGAATCAAAGGCGTCCTTGAGTGGGAAAGCCCATTAGAAGCAGGAAAACTAACAGCCCCTCTCCCATGCCCTGCCATTAACACCTCTAAAGGTGTTTTGGTGAATGGGCTGCTCAGCACCCAGCTGTGGCTCCCAATTGCCTTCAAAATAAGACTCTGACTCCTTATCATGGTGTTCCAGATTGGGTCCTGGCCACATCTCCAGCTCGAGTTCTCACAGTCTCCCGTCTTGCTACGAAGCCACCCTCCTTTTCCACCTCATCCCAACATCTGTGTTTTCCTGCTTCCTTGCCTTTGGCCAAGCTGTCCCCTCTTTGGAAATATATTTTCTCCTTACCACCCCCCTACTCTATTTCAAACAGCCAGATTTTGTCATTTCCTCATGACCTTGTTGAAAGGCTACCTCTTCCATTCCTGTCCCACCCAGGTCCCAGTGGGGTGTTCTTTACCTACCATGAACTTTTTTTTTTTAAGTTTATTTATTTATTTTGAGAGAGTGTGAGCAGAGGAGGTTCAGAGAGAGAAGGAGAGAGAGAATCCCAAGCAGGATCCATGCTGTCAGCCAGAGCCTGACCTCAGGAACCAGAGCTATTGACCTGAGCTGAAATCAAGAGTTGGGATGCTTAACTGACTGAGACACCCAGGAGCCCCTCCCATGAACGTTTTCAGCACTCTGTTCCTCTGTTAAGGCACTGCCTGTCTTTTATACTGGTTACAATCTTGGGTTTGCGTGTTTGATAAACCTGGTTTATTACTCTGACTCCACCACTCTGTGACTTTGGGCAGGTCTTTTAACCTCTCTAAGGCTCTGTTTCCTCTTTATGGTTATTGAGGGGTTTTAGGGACATAAGGAAAGGGACGGTACATGGGGCAGAAGCTAGTCAGTGCAGGGTCACAGTTACGAGTGCAGGCTCTGAAGTAGAGTGCTCAGGTTTGAAACCACATTCCACCGCTATTCACTGGCAGCATGACTTTGGATAGGATTACCAAACTCCTCTTTGCCTCAGTTTCCCCAACTATATGATTGGGATAATACTAGTGTAGCAGACAGCCCCCATGGTGTCCCCATGATGTTTACACCTTGTATAATCCCTCTCTTTAAGTGTGGGTGGGACCTGTGATTTGCTTCTGGCCAGTGGAATATGGGAAAGGCAAAGGAATTTGTAGAATTGAGGTCCCAAATCAGTTGATTTTGAGTCACTCAGAAGGGATATTGAGTGGGTCTGATGTGATCAAGTAAGAGCCCTTAACAGAGGAACTAGATCCTCCATGGAGTCAGACTCTGTTGCTAACTTTGAAGAAGTAAGCTGTTGTAAGACCAGCTAGTAGTCTCTAGGAGCAGAGAGTGGCTGGCCCCTGACTGACAGCCAGCAAGGAAACAGGGACTTCAGTCCTATGACCACAAGGAGACGAATTTTGCCAATAACCTGAGGGAACTTGGAAGTGGGTCTTTCCCCCAGTTGAGTCTCAGATGAGACCACACCCCTATGTATACCTTGATTGTGGACTGGTGAGACCCTAAAGCAGAGAACCCAGCTAAGCCATGCTCAGACTTCTGACCTATATAAACTGTGAGATAATCATTGTGTTTTAAACTGCTAACTTTGTGGTAGTTTGTGACCCAGCATAGAAAACTAATACAAATCGTATCCATCTTATAGGGTTCTGGTAAAGATTGAGTGGGGCCACTGAGGTAAAGCTAGCAGCCTAGTGCTGGCTCATGAGAGATACTCAGTAGCAATTAGCTACCATTGTTATTATGTTGAGAACACAGCATTTCACAAAAAGAAATTTTAATCACCAGCTTATTAATTAGAGCGCTTACAAAAACCGTAAGACTTGCAAAAGCAGGAAAACTGCATTTGAGCAAACTTGATGTGAGACCTTCCCCTTGCTACATTATGACTGTTAGGATGCTTTAGGCTGCAAGTATAGAAAACTTGACTAACGGTGGCTGTCTTTGGTTGGGATTCTTAGAAACAGAACTTAAGACAAGGAGTCACGTGAAAACAATGTGTATTAGGAAGAAGTTTTCCAAGACAAACCGGAGTGGAGAAGTAGGACTGGAGGGGGAGTGGGATATCAAGCCACGTCCCACAAAGAGAAACTTTGGCTCCATCTTGTAGGGGGGCTCCGAGGACAGTGCAAGTCACTCCTCAGAGCTGGCCAGATGAGTGCAAGGCAGCTGGAGGACTGACACCTCCATACTCATCTGTCATTGGCTAAGGGACTCCCCCGGGGTGGGGCAGGGGTGTAAATTCCCAGGCTCTTCTAGCTTTTCATGCTCATAGGCAAAGTGGGCTCCAGCAGCCTGAAGGCCATCCTCTGACAAAGGGAAGCAGGTGCTGGCTGTTGGGAGTGAAAGCACAGTGGGAGCCGGTGTGTATGAAAATGTTAAAGGGATGAGAGGGTCATTGGCAACGCTTCTGGAATGGCATAAGCTATAAGAACATCTGTTGTTTGCTTAACAAGAAACGTAGGTGGTCCCCAGATTGGCTCAGTGTGAGTCATTGATGTCATTGAGGACTCAGCTCTTTACAGCCTTCCTCAGCATGGTTGGTTTTCATATCCTCAGCCTCATGGTCACAAAATGGCTGCTGCAGCCCCATATCTCATATCCTTAGCTGATAGCATCTGAAGAAAGAAGCAAAGCAGAGTGGCAGCAAAAAGGCTTTCTCTTTACATGACTCTCTCCTTTGAGGAGGAAAATTCCCCCTTCGACAATCCACCAGGTTGGATCACCCAGCCCTAGACCAGTCACCCACAGAGGAGAGTGGGTTGCTAAGGCTGACTTATGTCAGTCAATAGTACACTGCAGGTGCTGAGCACCTGTCCAGTGGCATTCTGTTAGCACAGAGGAGGGAGGGGAATGACTACTGGGTGGGCACCCAAGAGAGTCTGCTGCAGGGCATCACTCTTCCTTCTTTGCAAAAGGAGAATATTGGCACCTGCCTCTGAGATTCATGATGAGGATTAGATGAGCAGATTTTAATTGCTGTGTACATCCATGCCTTTTTTCTCTCTGTTGCGTTGAGTTCATTGAAGGCAGGGGCCATTTCTGGTCCACCCTTGCTTCTTTTGATTCAACCCTCTAAAGAGTAACTCCATCAATTTCTCTCACAACACGCTCTAGTCCAGACTGCCATCACCTCTCACTGGTAGCTGTGATGGCTTACTCATAGATTGCTCAGCTTCCATTCTTGGCTCCCTCTAAGTCTTTCTCCCACAGAAGCCTGACAGATCTTTGTAAAACACAAATCTGACTGAGTTATATCCCTGCTGAAAATCCTTCCAGGCTCAAGAAGAAGGGCGGGGGTTGGTGTTGGGTGGAGAGTGGGTAGTGATATTCAGAGTAACTACTGTTTGGGATGGGCCCTGGGCAATCAGAATAGGCACCAACATTGATGCCCATTGATGTGCTATGCCAGCACATCCTCCCTGAACATCAGCCCTGTGTCCAGGGCCCTAGGAGAGCTGGCCTCTGCCTGCCTCTTTGGCTTCTCTCTAGAGACTGTCTGTGCCAGCCCCCAACTCCCTGCTTCCTGTACCACCCTGCCTGTACTGGGCCAGTGCAACTCTCTTGCCAGCCTGATCTGCTCGCCCTTCCCCACCCAGATGTACGACTTGTCTCCAGGCTTCTGAATGTGCTATTTCCCAGAACTGGGACATGACTTCTCCAGTTCTTCTGCCAACTTCTTTAAAACCTGCATTTGGGTCCCCCCTCTTCCAGGACACTTTCTCTGACACTCCTCTCCCTGTCACGGTCTCTCATGGTCCCTGTGCTTTCTTCTGTCAAAGCACTTGTCCCTCAATCGCCATTGTTGATGTCTCTCTCTCCCTCACCAGACTGGGATCTTTGTGAGGGCACAGTGGGACACACAGGACAATTGCATCACCTATGCTGGTAGTAGTGGGGGTGATAGTGGCGGTGGGGGTGGTGGAAGGCAGGACCACTCTCAGACTCAGGCCCCTCTCTGACCTTCTTCCAGCTGCACCCCTACCCATAGCACAAGGAGTCCATGGGATCAAGAGGATGTGTGCCCCCCACCCTCCTTCCCCAGACTCTGGGAACCCAGGGTCCTGGAATTCTCTGCCCAAACAGCCCTAGTCTGCTTCCAGGACTGCATAGTCCTCTTCTCCATGTCTGTTCTTTAAGCCAGAGGGATAGTTTGCCCAGGGAGTAGGGGAAGGGAGGTGGGCCTGGATGGAGCTTAGACATTTTCCAGTTACTATCCCAAGGTCACAAATAATCCCCAAACTGAGCAGCTCGAGATAGTTGTTTTTTAATGCTCATGAATTCCATGGGTCAGTTGGGCAGGGCACAGTGGGAATGGTTTGTGTCTGCTCCATGATGTCTGGGGCTCCACAGAAAAGATTCAGTGGCTGGGGGCTGAAGTGATCTGCTTATCCATATATCAGATGGATCATGGTAGCCGGACAGGAGCTCAGCGGGGGCTGTTGACTAGAGGGCTCTGTGTGTTCTCCAGGTGCTTGGGCTTCCTCACAGCATGGCGCCCTCAGAGTTAGTTAGACTTCTTACCTAGTGGTTCCAGGTGTGAAGAGCAAGTATCTCATTAAACAGGGCAGCAGCTGCATCACCTTTGTGGCCCAGCCTTGGAAGTCATCCAGAATAATTTCTGCTTCATTCTATAGGCTAAAATGAGTCACAGCCCACCCAAATATAAGGTGAGAGGACATGGGCCAGACTTCTCAACAGGAGGAGTATAAAAGCATTCTGGACATGTTTTAAAACCACCAAAGACTTGCAGACCTGTGTGTGCGAGGCCCTTCACACTACAGGACAGAGTTGAAATGGGAAGCCACGTGGACTGAAAGCAGGAAGTCAGGGGCCAAAGATCAGCTCTCCATGTGTTTCCATGTTCTGGCAAAGAAGTCAGAACATTTTAAATTTGAACTTGGCCTTCTAAGTCATTAAGAAGGTTTATTTGTCAAGGCAGAAAGATAGAATATATCTATTTAATAGTTTATTAGTTTGATTTGTAACTTTTACATATTTAGGGTGTGATGTGTAGGCCCCATTTGTTTTTCTTCCTTGGCCCTTCAATGTGAGGGGCAGCCATGGTAGTGGAGGTGGTAGTAATGGTGGTGGTGGCAGTGGCAATGGTGGTGAGGAGGGTGGTGGTGATCACTCAAGGGCTCAACACCCACATACAGGGCATCTGCTGTATGTCAGCATTCGGCCACATCTCACCGTTGTCTTCACCATTAATGTCATTCTTCCTTCCCTCATTTCTTACTCCAATAAGCATACAGTGAATGCCTCCAGTGGACCAGGGGCTGGGGGTGCAAAGATGTCCACCACGTGGTCTCTGGCTCAAACAGCTTACTGTCCAGTGGGAGAAGGGCTCAGGAACACATCATTGCAATACAAAAGCATGAGATTGGTTACAGAAAGGGCATATAATGTTGGGGCAGCAGAGAGGCCCAGTGAGGGCTTTTTCTGAGGAGGACTTGGAGCATAAGCTGGAGTACTGTAGAAAAGGAGTACTAAGGAAAGGCACTCCAGAAAGAGGGGACAGCATGTTTAAGGTGTGGAAGCGAGGAGGATGCTGGTTTAAGAAGTGGTCCAGGCTCTCAGCATGGATCCACTGCGTTGGTAAAGTCTGTGAGCCCGAGTTTAGCTCCGGCGAGCCTAAACCCGTAATAAAGCCTTTTGCTTTTGCATGCGTGACTCGGTCTCCCCGGTGGTTTCTGGTTTTTGGGGACGACATTGGAAATCTTGGGCATAACATGCTCACAGCTCAGAGCCTGGAGCCTGCTTCAGATTCTGTGTCTCCCTCTCTCTCTGTCTCTGCCCCACTCATGCTCTGTTTCTGTCTCAATAATAAATAAACATAAAAAACTTAAAAAAAAAAAAGTGGTGCGAAGTTGTAGTGGTGGCAGCTGGGAACAAGGATCCCTGTAGTGACCTGACCATGTGTGTGCTCCACCTCCTTACTTGAGGGCACTGCTCCCCCACTCCCACCCCCCAACTCCAATCATGATTCTAATACCTCAGCCCTGACCACCATCTATGTATCCGAGATGGACCAACCAGAGCTGTTCCCCAGAGTCTTTCTCTAGGAATTGGAAGGGCAGTTCCTTTGTACCCTGTCTGACTGGGAGCTAGTAGGAGCCTGAGCAGAGCAGTGTGCTGTCTCTTCTTGGAAGAGTTGGTTGGGAAGAACAGATTGGTATGCAGGGGGCAACAGAATGTCCTGATGGTGTCAGAGCCTGTGACGCAGGTCTTCCTGGAGCCCAGATCCATCCCAGCTGGGTCAGGTAGGGCAGCAAACCAGACCCTGGAGTGCAGCTGGGGGAGATGACGGGGGAGTTGGGGGTGAAGAGGCAGCAAGAACCGGATCCTCAGGGGGCCAGGAGGGAAGGTATCAAAGAAGGGGCTTAATGAAAGAAACAGGGTAAGATTTGTGTTTCTGATAGATCATTCTGGGTTGGTGGGTAAGACTTTCTGGGGAGGAGAAGGGGGAGAGGGGGTTTGCTGGCAGCAGGGGAGCCGATAAGAAGGCTGATTTCACCCCTAGCCCTGACATCATGGTGCACGAAGAGGTGGTGAATGTACAAGTCAGACCCTGCAGGCTCCATTAGAGCCCAACTCTAGGTTGCTGTTGGACCTTGTGCAAATCTTGTGGCTCTGTTTTGTGCCAGAGGTGATAAAAGTAGGGTTGGGGAAAGACTTCTGATGTCATATGGTCATTCAAGCAGCCTTGAGCTGGGGCCAGAGATCCAGGTCCTAATTCCCACTCTAGAAGGTCTGAGATAATTTCCTGTACACAGAAACCATGCCATTCCAACGCCATTCCAACCTTAGTCAGCCTCCTGCAACACCTCCTGTTCATCTATGAACTGGCCTTACGGGAGGAGAAGGCAGGCAGCAGGGTGACTTCCAGGGATCAGGGTGAGGGGAAGGGGGGTGACCGGGGCTGCCCTGCCGAGAGATGCCATTGTGCCTGGTGGGGCCCCAGGCCTTCCCTTACCCCCAGGCCAGCCCCAAACCACAGGCCACGTCCTGTTTCTCAGAAATACTGCCATTTCCCAGAGCCCAGGGTTCATGGGGGGCAGGGGGAGGTGGCTTCATAGCCACTGGAGGAGGAGGAGGAGGAAGAAGCCTCCCCGGGAAACCCAGAGGCCAGACTTGGCATCATAGTAGGAAGATCAGGTTTGGGGGCCAGGAAGCTGCCTGGGAAGGTGGAGGCTCTGAGCCCAGACCGGCTGCACCTGCCCCAGCCCAGGACCTGGTCTGTCCAGTGTTCCTAGGACCCATAAGGGTACAGAATCACAGACCTTAGCTGGAATCTGACCCCTCCATTTACCAGCATGTGATCTTGGTTAGATCACTTCCTCTCCCTGTGCCTCAGTTTCCTCATCTCTTAATACAGTCAACAGTCCCCAGTTTACTGGGCTGTCCTAGGGATCAGAAGAAACAACAGACTTGAATGTGCCTTGCTATCTCATGGCCACGCCTGGGGGAGGGGATCTCACTCTTCCATCCGGAACCTGTGCCTAGCCTGGCCACCACGTAGGACTCCCTGCTGGAATCTCTGGGAGCCCCATGAGTGGAAAGCTGGGCAGTCCTGGGAGACCACTGAACCTTCTCCGTCATCACACACGTGGGGAGACCAGCAGGGTGACACAGTGAGTTAGTCACTGAGGAAGCATGGATTTTAACTTGTCCTTAAACCTCCCTTCTTCCACTCTTACTCCTGCTTCTTCTCCTTTTCCCTGTCCTGTGAGGAGGGGATGAGGAGATATCACCAAGACTCGCTTCCATCTCTTCCATCTGAGAAACCCTGTTCTTCCATCCATGTCTGCTGCCAGCCGCTGCCCTGCCTCTCCCCTCTCCTTTACCGCCAAGGTTCTTCAAAGACTTATCTGTTTCCTCACCTCCCTGACACCACCTCAGCCCCCAAAACCTGTTCCTGCCTCCCAGCTCTCCTGACATTGCCCATTGCCACAGGCACCAGAAGCTCCCTCACCCCTGAGGATGACCCTTTCCAGGCCTTGTGTTATTGAACTCTCTGTTACCATACCCTCCTGACATCCCTCTTGCCTCCATGGTGGTTCCTTTGCTGATGCTCTTCTGTCTCTTCTCTTCACTCTACAGTGCCACCCGCCTCCTGGCTTCAGTTACCACCTTTAGGCCAATTGCCCCCAAACCCCAGTCTCTGGCCAAGCCTTCTCCCCAGACTCATAATATACCCCAAGAGCCAGGAGTATCTCCTGAGACTCAACGTGCTCAGCTGAAACTTCTGAGTTCTTCCCCAATTCCCATGTGAAACCCAACGTTGCCCTCCCCTCCTCCCTCTCCCTCATCCTGTCTGTCATCAGCGCTGCCTTCCCTTCTAGCCCCACCACCTCTCTCCAGCCCAGGCCATTGTCATCCCTCACAAGGACTCCCACAACAGCCTCGTCGCTGGTGTCTGCCTTGCTCGGCCATGCCAGTCTTCAGCAGGCAGAGCCAGCTTGCTAAACCACAGACCTGACCCAGGCACTGAAACCCTTCCAGGGCTCCCAGCTGCCCTCAGATGAAGCCAGAGCTACTCTGCTGGGTATTCAGCCTCCCCCTCCCCCCTTAGCTCGTTGCCTCAAATTGTCCAGCAACAGTGAGCTGTTCACGATTCTCCCTATAACGTGCTCTTTTTTATCTTCCATGCATGTCTCTTCCTGTGCTACCTCCCTCCCTCTAGCTTTTCTTCATATCCTCCTCATCCTTCAGAACCTGCTGAAGCGTCCTCAGTGTGGGCAAGATTGTGCTCCCCACGGCCCTGTCGTCACAGCAGGTGTCAAGGTGTTGTGATACCCCATCTCCTCCTCAAGACTTTGGCTCCCTAAGGACAGGCAGAGCTGGGCTTGTCCCTTACACTGTGTGGGTCGTCTAGCATAATGGCCTGTCCTAGAGCAGTTTAGAAAATGTTTTATGAATGAACACATGAAAGCAGAAGACAAGTCAGAGAGGTGTAAAACCGCCAGAAAGCTACTGAGAGGTTCCCAAGGCAAGCCTTGTGTGTGCACACTCAGAAACGTCTGGACCCAAAGGAGGAGATGCTGATATGCTGAATGCACCTCCCATGGTGGAAAAAGTTTGGGGTGAACCGCACAGTCTTCAGATAAGCCCATCAAGGAAACCAGGAAGGCAGCTGGCCTTGAACACCAGGAAAAGAATACAGTGAAGTCCATTCCCATCCTGAGGCCCTCCAATCCCATTCTCCAGCAGAGGGGAGGGGCCATTGTTCAGGGGCAGGGGTGGGGGGTGGGGGTGGGGGTATTCAGGAAAACTTTCCCGAGAAGAGACACCTGAGCTAAGTTGATGGACAATGGAGTTCACCAAGTTTAGATTCCTGCGCTTTAAATGTGAGATGCTCGGAGCTCATCACCCCCGAGTTCCAAGCTAACCCTACACAGTGAGCGAGGGAGGCCAGAATGCCACATCTTCTTTTGGATGAACAGGCAGAGGCTGTGAAAAGCTGTCTTCCTATTCAGGGGAGAAGGAGCAGATTCCAGCCATGCTCCTCAAACCCTAGACTCTCAAACCGGGGCCATGGGAGCTGGCAGGGGGAGTTTGGGGAGCGTGACATTGGTCCCTGCTCAGTGAGGGCCGCATTAGTAGGCTGCTTCACAGACTTCCCAGGCTTCAGTTTCCAGCTACAAAGACCAAGGCTCAGGAAACAATAGTCAGAGCCCTCTAAGTGATTCAGGTGGCGGAACTCCAACCCATAGGCCACTTTACATCATCCCTCCACAGCTTCCCACAGGCTGGAGGTGGAGGATAGCTCTGTCCTAGAGTGAGGCCACAGGTCTGGGAGTCTGTAGGCCTGAGTTCTAGTCCTGGCCTCACCGGCTGTCACTGTGAAGCTTTGGGGAAGACATTGGCCGATCCCGATCCTGTTTCCTTCTCTCTAAAGTGCAGGTAATTCCTACACTGTGCACCTTAAGTGGAATCATGGACATTAAAACATCTTTGAAATTACAAGTAATTGGACATGTAGACAGGATAAATTATTAATGTTGTCTTTCATTGTAACTGTTAGGCTTTCTTCCCAGATGGTGGTGCTGGGGTTGGCAATTTGACTGCCAAGTCTTGGAAATCCTCAGAGGTGAGAATCATTGGGTTTATGACATTGGTCACTGTGGACCAGAGGAGGAGGGCTAGCCTGGAGCAGGACACCTGGCACCAGTTCCACCTCTGCTACTGCCCTGCCCTGTGGCTTCAGGCAAATTATTGCTGCTCCCTAAATTCAGTTTCCTCATTGTAGAACAGAGCTGACAATCAGAAGGATCCCTGGAAGATTTGCCCACAAAATGCTCTGAGGCTGCATTTCCCCCTCCACTGGCAATGGAGAGTCAGTCCCTTTCCTAGCCTCAGTGCCAGTGAGCTCCCAGAGGGGCCCGCCCATAAAAGCACGGGGAGCCATAGCTGGGGGACAGGGACAGAAGCCATACAGAGCAGGGAGGAGGCCACAGGTGGCAGACAAGGGCCTGGGCAGTGAGTCTGGGGAAACTAGCCCTGGCTCTTGGTAACAATTCACCATGAGGACAGGGCCAGTCTCTGTCTCTGCTACATCTCAGTCTCCAGCCCTGTAAAATGGGGATAATCAGGCTCGCCTTGCAGTCCCTATGGGAACACGTGGGGACTGGACATAAAACTCAGCAGGCAGAGTTGAGGGGTAATGCAACTTATTATTTATTAATATATAACAACAAAAATGATAAAGCTCATATCTGCAACTGTTTAGGTTTTTATTATAAGGTCTTGGTTGCTTTGTCTGGACTGGCTGTGACCTTCAGCTCCGGGGTCTGGGCTAGGAAAACGTTCCAGTGACCTGCATGGAGGAAAGCAGAAGGGGTGTGTTTATGTGTGGGGGGGTGTCTGGTGTGGGGTGTGTATATGTGTGTGTGCAGGGGTGTCCATGTGGGCGTGCATGTGCACAACAGAGGCAGAGTGACTGGGGAGGGAAAAACTTAGGACAAGAAGACCGGTGAGGGCTGGGTTTAGAGTGCACAGGAGGAAGGTGATGGATATTTCCATCATAAACCCATGTCCCGGTCAGTCTGGCACGTGACCCCACCTTCAACCAACCAGCATTTGGGGGCTGGGCTGCCTTCCTAACACTTGTTAGTGACACTGTCCTCTGTGACTTCCTCTCGCTCACCTGAAGCCCCACCTGGATCCATCTTCCGTGGGATAGTGCAGAGCAAATTAAGGGCATCGGAAGGAAAGTGGTTAGGAGGGTTGCGGTGGGAAACGTTCCAGTACAGAGCGGGTAGGCGGCGCTGGGGCTTGAGGGCTCAGGCCTCCCTCCTCCACAGCCCTGTCTCCCTCACTCCCAGGACCAAATCCAGATGGTTCTGCTTCACCTTCCCGCTCCCAAGCGCCCTGAGTTGAGAAATCTCTGGCCCAGACACCCACTGGATTCCTGTGCCGGGAACTGACGTCTGTGGCTGACAACCACCCTGCCCCCCTCCCAGCACCAGCAGCCTGGAACTCCCCATGAGGCCCTGGCCTCTGGCCCAGCTCTCTTCCCTGGCCCCAGTCCTCAGCCCAAGGTCTCACCTTCATGGGTGCTGGTGAGTAGCCGGAAGTTCTGTGCTTCTTTCTGGAAGTCTTGCTTCCTGACTTTCTTGATCTGAATCAAGTGGAAGATTCCTGAGGGCAGAGGAAAGGGCATGAGCAGGAAAGGTAAGACTGTGTGGTCAGTGAAACAGGGTGACTAGGACCCAGACTCCTCTATTCTGACCAGACATCCCTCCCCTCCCCTCTTCTATTCTTAGCAGACATCAAACCCTGTGGACTAAATTTCCTAAATATTTTGAACCTATCCTCCCATCTCCACTGCCACTCTCCCCATCCAGGCCCCATCACATCTTGCCTGGGTCACTACACTAGACTTCTGGCCCCTTTTACTCCCCTTCTGATCTGTGATCCTAACTGCAATCATTCAAAAACATACATTACCTGTCATTCTCTTTCCCTGACCTCCCATCATCTCTCTGCTGACCCTGCACCTGTCACCCACAGTGTCGGGGAGGGGCAGGGGGAGGCCTGTGTGGATTGGGCAGGCTGTTTTCTGGGCCCAGAATGTGTGGGAAAAATCAAGAAGTGTGTTTATCAGACCCCAAAGAACATCAAGTGTCAGAGTGGTAGGGCTCCCTTTCAGCACAAGGCTCTGTTCGCCCATCCCGGGAGCCGCCTTCCTGTGCTCCGGCTCTAACCAACGTCTCAAGTCCCTGAGGGGCCCGAGCCTGTGCATAGATGGCCCCCTTTGCTGCAGCTCCTTCTATTACCTTCTGTTTCTCCTGCTGCCACCAGGTAAACTCCTACTCACTCTCTAAGCTTTAGCTGGGAAGTCTTCCCTGATTTCCCCTTCTTGGGACACCCACAGCTCTTAGCCTGTGCTTACGATTATACCTATTTCTTTTTTTTTTTCTCACTGAATACTTTTTATTTTATTATTTTTAAAAAATAGTTTACTACCAAGTTGGTTTCCATATAACACCCAGTGCTCTTCCCCACAAGCACCCCCTTCCATGACCGTCACCCGCCTTCCCCCTTCTCCCCTCCCTCTTCAACCCTCAGTTTGTTTTCAGTATTCAAGAGTCTCTCGTGATTTGCCTCCCTCCTTCTCCCTAACTTTCATTCCCCTCCTCTTCCCCTCCCCATGGTCCCCTGTTAGGTTTGTCCTGTTAGACCTATGAGTGCAAACATATGGTTTCTGTCCTTCTCTGCCTGACTTATTTCACTTAGCATGACTCCCTCCAGGTCCATCCACTTTGCTACAAATGGCCAGATTCACTCTTTCTCATGGCCATGTAGCATTCCATTGTATATATATATATATATATATATATACAATGGAATATATATATATACACCACATCTGGATGTACCTATTTCTAATGTGCTCTCCTTGTGTCTATTCTTGCCTCCCTTACTAGACTGGTTACTTGTGGAAGGCTTTCCTCTCTGGGTTCCCTGAGCCTGGCCCACATTAGGCCTGTAGGATAAATGAATGAATGAATAAGGGAGTGAACACACAAACGAATGAGTCCCTAGATGAATGGATGGATAAGTAAATATAGGTGTACCCAATCTAGGCCAGGCCCTAGAGAGGAAAAGGGTATCAGCTGGATCTCCTGACACTTGCATCCCATGGGGAGCTGGCCACAGGCACCACACATGGCACGGAGGCCCTGAACACATGGGCTGGGAGGTTGCACCAGCTGTTAGCACCAGGGTCTGTGGCCAGAAAGAACAGAAGTGACAGCAAGGTCTCTGCTAGGCCAGCACGGCCCTCAAGAAAACTAATAATTGGCCTTGCTTATGGAAATCTAAGTAGGATCTCACCAAGGAGAACGGACAGCCCTAAGGTCCAGGAGGCTGGGAATGTCCAGTATTATTCTCAGGACCCCCAGTCCAGATCCCAAGGACCAGGACATGGGAGAGACTCACTCCAAAGACCCAGGCTACATCACAAGCCTGACACAGGAACAGGTTCCTCTGCCCAGGCCTGCCACTGCACATGCCCCAGAACACAGACTGGAGAGGAGGTGACAGGGATGAGGGAGGGTCTTCACACTGTAGCCTGTAAAGCATGATCCTAATGACTGAGCACTTGGACTTGGAATCAAGAGCTAGCCTGAGGGGCATGGTCATGCCTTTTGAGGGTATGCCAGGTCTGAAGGCAGCTGGCTCTGGACCCCCAGGGCAGAGACAGCACCGGCAGGTGAGTCCAGGGACAGGGCAGGCGCAGCTCAGTGTGAAAACACACCCTTTCTCAGTGGAGCCATCCACAGTGGAGATGGGGTGGGGGTATGTGCAGTCAGGGGCTAGAGACCATCAGGGAGGCTGGAGGGGGCTTCCTTCCTAGACAGGGTCTGTCTCACCCCTGAGATCCCTTCTACTCCAAAAA
Organism: Suricata suricatta; assembly: GCF_006229205.1. Taxonomy (NCBI): domain Eukaryota; kingdom Metazoa; phylum Chordata; class Mammalia; order Carnivora; family Herpestidae; genus Suricata; species Suricata suricatta. Next base: position 56,103,391 of record NC_043710.1, read on the forward strand.
TCCAGAATCTAAAAGGCTCTTAACGCTAAGCCAATGCTCTGGGGCCTACGGCTGACTCCATGGTGATGTGGCCTCACTTGCTTTGGTGTCCACCCGGTGCCTTTGTCTCCAGGCCAATACTCCCCTTCCTCTCCCTGCCCCCAAGGCCTGCTGATTGTACTCCTCTGGGTGAAGAAACAGGGGTTCCCACTGACAGCCAGACCTTGGGAGTGTTTGTTTTGACTCCCACAGTCTGGGACAGGGAGGTAACAAAGAGGCTGATGAGGCAGTTAGGCTGCCCAGGGGGTCAGGAGATGGGGAGGGGGATGTTTGTTAGTGCAGGATGGTAGAGCCTGGCATTGTGAAGTTGAAGAGATCCTTTTTCTGCTGGGCCCAGTGGTAATGAGGTTGGCCTTGAGCTACAACTCTCCCATCTGCGCCATCCTGGGCACACCTCGACCTTCCTCAGGCACCTCTCTGAAAGCATTAGGTCACTTCTGTGGAGGCGGCACTGGGGAGTCAGACCTGGGTTTGGATCTTTGCTTACCACTTAAACTGTGTGACTTTGAGCAAGTCATTTTACCTCTCAGACTCAGTTTTATCTGCAAAATGGTGCGTTAATACATATGCCTCAGGTTTCTTATACAGAAGAAATGAAACACATTATGTGTAGGGCAAGCTACACACCAGTCACAGGGCACAGAGTATGTCAGCATAGGCTCTTGGGCTGGTCTGAGGCTGTTGCTGCCACTTTTGCCTGCAATGTGTTCCTCTTGCCTTCCTAACTCCTCTCCAATGGCAGGCACCTTCCTCCAGGAAGCCTTCCAGCCTGAACAGCTCAGCTCCTGGTGAGCTCCTACTGCACCCAAGTCACGAAATCCTGGGCTCCCAAAGACAGAGGCTGAGGCCTGTTACGCTCTGTGGTCCCAGTCCTTGGTGGGGGTGAGGAGAGGTCTCGAGTAAACCAGCACCCTTCCAGGGGCTGGTGGAGTTTCAGGGCATACAATAATTGTAAGGGTTACTGAAGCTAACTCCTCAGCTGTGGCAGAACACCCACCCAGCCACTGCTTGCACACCCCTGTGAATGGAGCTTGCTCCCTCCCTTCTTTTACAGCAAGGGTCAAGGTATGAGAAAGTGCCTCCTCTCATTGGTGGAAACGTGCTTCTCTACAATTCTAAGAGGAGATGGGATTAGGATACTAAATTATAGGTCAGGACTGTACCTGTGTGATTTCATTTGCCCTCAAAATACCCTCCTCTCCAATTAACAGAAGAAAAAATTGAGGCCCAGAGAGGTCAAGTGATTGCCCAAAGCCACACAGCTAAGAAATAGCAGAGCCAGAATTCAAACTCAGGTCTGTCTGATTCCAAAGCCCCTGCTTGTTGTTCTGACCCTCACGGTCACTCAGAACACAACAGCTCCCTCTTCCTGGGGCAGTCCTCCAGAGCCATGAAGCCAGCAGTCCTGTCCCCCTGAGTCTTCTCTTCTCCAGGCTGAACAGCTCCGCTTTCTTCGTCCATTCCTCCTAGGACAGGAGGCAGAGTAGAGCAGGGAAAGAGCCGCATCTGACGTCACAAGACATGGGCTCTAGCTCCCATCCTCCACTTACTGGCTGTGTGGCCTTGGGCCAGGTACTTCACCTCTCTGAGCCTCAGTTTCCTCATCTGTAAAATGGGGATAATAATACCTAACTCTCAGGATTATTGAGGATCAAATGAGATAATGAATGTGAAAGCACTTTGATAAATTCTAAAGTGCTTCACATACTGGTTGTCATTATCATTATCATCATTATTATCATTCCCTCTTCCACCCCCACCCTCTCCAGCCAAATCCATCAGCAGAGAAAAGTGACCTTACAGCTAATCCACACTTATAAAGGGTTTAGTTTGTTTTACTCTACCCAGGGCATCTGTGTTTGGCAAGAAGTGCCCAGAAAACCCAATTCTCAGCAATTTCCTCATCAATGAAAACTCCTCTTGACCTTCAGCCAGTGATAAGAGCATCTTGCTGAGTTGGGTGAGTTTCTCAAAGAATGAGAAATATATTCTGATGTCAGCTTATCAGAGGGATAGAATAGAAAATAGAAAAGGCTAAAAGAGACTTGCCTGAAGGCCCTCCTGCTTTGAGGATGCTGTGAATGCCCTTCTGCCTGAAAGGATCTCCCCTCATAGAGTGCTGAATGAAATTCTACTGATTGGCCTTTGCTTCATGGTTGTAGGCATTACCCTGTCGTGGCTCCTTGCAAGTGCAACAACCCCTTCCTCCCAGGAGAGGGAGCACGGGGAGGCCCTGGCGTCTCCGAGTGGACGAGCTTATCAGAACTGCCGGAGAATCACAGAATCTCCGTCTCCCTCTACCTTGGAATCAGAGACTTAAATCTGGAAGGGTAGCCAGAGGCAGGTCTTCCTGGGCTAGAGGCACTTGATCAACTAAACAGGCCCCGGAGGCCCCTGGCAAGGGAGACAAGGCCAGAGGCAAGCCCACTGGGAGTGGGCCAATGCTCACCTTTCACCAGCTTCCAGAGGTAGATCTCCACCTGCTCAGAGGCCTCACGCTCCACGGCAAAGCGATGTAGGTTGTCAGGGCTTGGAGACACTGATGTGTGGACGAGGACCCGGCCTGGCACCTTTGGACACCTGGTGGCACTGATCTCACTGTGGCTGGGGTCTGCCTTGTCCTCTGGGAAAGACAAGGAGCTTGTGAACACTCTGTACCCCTCTACCCTTGCCTGATAGGCCCAGGAAGCTGTGTCACTGGTCTGACATCCCCCTGAGGTCTTTATGGTCCTTGGGAAAGTTCTGGTGCGCCTGGGAAAGAGAGATGGGGCATTTCTCCCATTCACTTCCCATTGATTAGTATATTAAAAACTTCTCATCCTTCTGGGCCCAGCTCACATCTACCTCCTCCAGGCAGCCCACCTGCAACAGCTTAGCCTACCCTGCTTTTTCCCCACTCACAGCCTTTAACACCCTTCTTGCTTATGCCTTGCACTCATTCCCTTAGTCTCAGTGATATGCATTTTCTTGTAACTGTCTCCCTTGGGTATGTTTTTCTCTAAAAAAGAGACCTATAGGTGAAGGCCAGGAACCATGTCCTCCAAGTCTTTTGAGTCACTCACATCGCCAAGCACAGGCTCTCATGAACACACACGGAGTGAAAGGTTTGGGAGGGGTTGAGGTGATGATGGCAATAATGATGAGCATGGCTGTGAGGGAGGGGGGCGGAGGTGATGGTGTGACTGTAGTGGTGGAGGGGGCCGTGAGAGTGTAGGGGAGGTGGTGGTGGCGACAGTGGTTGGATCCAGTCCTAAAGCCTTGACATGTTGGAATTCCAAGGACATTTCCTGGAACTTTCCATGTACCAACATTCTCTATTTTTCAGGGACTAAAGGACTAAGGTCTAAACATGCATACTTCCTTCTAAATTCTTCCTAGTTATGAAACCCTTAGAGATGTCCCACTAAGAGTTGTAAGGCTACAGTCTTCATATTTTTAATGGGAAATGGACTGGGTTCCAGTGGCAGAGACCAAGATCAAGTGCGTTTGTGAAGGAGCCCAGCAGTGAGTCACAGCCAGTCTCCAAGAGAGTTCAAGTTGACCCCCCCCCATTTTCTTCCAGGTGCCGTTCTGTCTTGCTCTCTCCCTAACCTGTCCCAACAGCATACTGCTCTGATCAATAATAGTTACCCCTTATGTTTGGGTTTTGTTTGGATGTTGATTTACAATTTATAAAGCATTTTTCATCAACTCTGTCTGAGGCTCAGAAAGGAAAGTAACTTGTCTAAACTCACAACAGGAAGTTTGGGAAGTCAGTCGGTAAGCAAGCTAATGTAGACTCACATCTCCTGCCGTTAAAGCCTGGGGTAGGTGCAGAGTTAGGATGATCACAGCCTCCCTGTGAGCTCATTTGTCAAACAGCTAGAGATGAGGATTAATTGAACCAGGTGAAACCATAGGACAACACCTGGCGCTAGTAGGTTCTCGGCGCACGTTTCCCTCTCCTTTTTTTCTTCCCTGTTCCTTTCCTTTTCGTTTTGCCAGCTCAGCCCTCTGACTAGAGGTGGTAAAGGCACAGCACAGCTTGCACCTTCTACCCCACCTGCTCTCGCGCCAGGCGTGAGGGAATGGGCCTGTTCCTCACAACGGCTACTGTTGACAGTCACAGGTTGTTCCTCCCAATGAGCTACTCTGACATTTTCTTCTCCACACTCATTAATCCCAGGGTCACATGAACTGGGCTGGCCAGTCTGGAAGCCTGAGTTCTAATTCCAGCTCCACGACTACTTTGTTCTGTCTCTTCTTTTCTCTGGGTGTCAGTTTACCCATATGTAGATGAAGGCTAAAGGAAGACAACAGTGGTCAAGAGTAGGTCTTTGGAGTAGGACAGACTTGGGTTCAGGTTCCAGCTGTCATTTGAAATGTGTGACCTTGGACAGGGCACTTATCTTCTTGGTCTGTAAAATGGAGGTAAAGATACTTGCCCTGTCCATTTGTGGTGAGGAGTACATGAATTCCCACATATAAATTGTCTACTTGGTCCATGGTAAGTGCTCAAAAAACATTGGCTATTCCTCCTAAAAGTGCTAATATCCTATGATTTTACGATTTCATAGAACCCAGAACATTATTTGACTCTGTGTATATGACTGGGAGCCTCTGAATCTGTCACTGTAACATTAGATGTCCCATGAGTCTAATATTTTGTGAGGCTGGCATTTTCCACTCGAATGCATCTAAAAACCCTGCATCCTATGGCTCTGTGTCCATTGTCCCAACCATGTTGGAGATGTTCCAAGTGGGACCCAGGAGAGGGGGGGAGAGGGACCCAGGGCCCACTCAGGGCAGTGCCCTCCCTGCCTCCAGCATCTCTTTGTACCTGGGCAAATCTTGCAGCACTTCCCGGCCACTTTCTCAGGGTGATGGCAGGGATACTCAGTGGGACAGGTCACCCGCTGGCAGTCCTGGCGGCCATCCTGACAGGTGCACAAGATGCAAGGCAGGAGTCCAAAGGAGCGGAAAGCTGGGTGCCACACCTCCCCATGGGAGTATGTCTTCCCACTGTGCACGCAGGCTAGGCCAAGGAGGGCAGGAAGGGAGGAGGGTCAGTGCCTCAGTCCTGGGCCAGAGTCCAGGGATGGGTGGGGGCGGGGCCTTGGGGAGCCCCTGCTCCACCAGTCTGGCCCAGCCACACTGCTTGCAGAGCGGAGGCCAGCTATAAAACTGGCCCCCGGTCCCTGACTTCTCCCCTGTTTCAGCACTCAGAGCTGACACATGCCCCGAAAGTTCTTGCTGAAGATGGAGAAGACTCCCCCTGCCCGTCACGGGCACCTCTGGCAGGAGGAGAACTGAAATCAAGTTCTGTCGCTTACCTGGCTGTGTGAGCTTCGGCAGGTCCCTTCCCCTTCCTTAGCCTCAGTGTCCCATCTGTACAAAAGGGGCCGGGACAGATACCTCCGCAGCCCCTCCTGCTCCACCGCTTGGGGCCCCGCAGTGAAGCCTGCTTTCCCCCCCTTCTGCTCCTGCCGTTGCCCACTTGGCCTCTTTCCCTGCTGCATCCTGACCGTCTTCCTGCAGCCTAGCTCTGCTCCCCCCTTTCTTTGTCGAAAACTTTCTCTCGCCACTCCTCATAGTAGAGTATTTATTTACATGTCTGGAGCCCCTCGAGGACAGGGACCATTTTTCCTCTCTCTGTTCTGTGCCCCTCAATTTCCAGCAAAACATGGCAAATGCTCAAAAAATACGGTTGTGCTGGCCTGTAGTCCCGGGTCTAGGACTGGTTGTCTCTCACTCAGTACTCTGAGCCTCGGGGTCCTCATCTGTCAAATGAGGGTTTACACCTGATGCCCTTAAAGGACACCTTCAGTTTTGATATTTATGAATCCACAAGCTCATGGCCAAGTTGAGATTAGGGAACCGCTGAGTGGGGAGTGTGGGGGTGGGAGGTGGGCCCCCTTTCCCCACCCTAGGGATCAGAGGAGATTCCGTCCTCACCTTTCTTATGTTTCTCCTTCAGGACAATCTTGACTGTCGTGCTGCCTGCCCCCTTTGGCCGGAAGTGGCGAGGGATGAAGCCCAGAGGAGAGCTGAGGCCGGTGGGGGCTGGGGTGCCCAGGACCCTCTTACTCCCATTGTCCCCTGCACACGGATCCTGGGAATGTCTCTGCAAACGGCAGGCAGGAAGGATGAAGATCACTGATGGGCCATTGCAGCAGAGGAGCAGCAAGACAGAGCTGCAGTGAGGCCTGCAGATAGACACCAGCAGGACTTCCTAGTAGAGACAGGCACAGGCTAGGGATGGGAAGATCTGGATGGGGTCCGAGATGTTTTCAGACAATGGGTCTTTGAAAACTCTCAGAGGATAGTGGTTTGGAAACCCAGTCTCCACCAATCCCTTCTCAAGCCTGTCAGAGCCAGGGCCGTGGGGCTGGGGTGAACGGAGGGCTACTGAGGTCCTGACCGGGGAGGCACAGCAACTAGGGACTTGGGAAACTCAATACTTAAGAAATGAAAAGTGAGACTGTAGTGAGGATGACAATCAGGAAATTCCTTGAGAAGATTTAGGTGATGGGATAAGGGGATGGGCCTCTGGAGGTCCCATCAGGCCCCAGAATTGAACAGGGCAGGAAGACTAAGAACAGGTCTCATCTGGAGACGAAGAGTCTCCAGAGCCCCCTTTCTTAAGCCCCTGGAATCCAAGATCCCGAAGCCCTGCCTGTGCAGACTGGGCCTTGGCAGGGCTGGCAGTGAGAGCAAAGGTACAGGGTGAGGGCAGTGTAATGGGGCAGGCGCATTATAGCCCATAGTTAGAGGATCGGGAGCTCCAGGGCACAGGAGAGGAGCAAGTGGGCGTATTGCCCTCCTTGCTGATACCAAGTCACTCATAGTCCTTCTTCTACAGTGCCTTTTTGCCCTGTACAGTGTCTGAGTCAGTCTTCTGATGGCCCAACTGAGCCCATAAGAACTCCCAGGAAACCGTGTCAGGCCCCAGCACAGGCCCATGCACTTAGGAAGCTTCCAGGAAATGTTTGTCAAGTGGAACAGTAGCAAGAAGGAATTGAAAAGCCCAACCCTCTAATGGGACTTGCTCATGTCATCCAGTAAGGAGCAGCTCAGGGCCTGGAGCAGCAGCTAAGGCTGGTGGGCCCTGCTTAGCACACTGCCTCCTAGGGAGAGGTTGGGGCACAAAGGAGATGGCTTGGCTCTGGTTCTGTAGCACAGGCCCCCTACCTGAGAAGACCCAGCCTGAGAAGGGAGGATGAGCCAGCAGAGGATGAGGGAGGACTCCCCTGGGGAGTCCCTGAGCAGGGGAGGCCAGCCTCCAGTCCCCCAGGGTCCAGGTGACCCAGGCTACAGGAGCAGGCCAAGTTGTTTACATTGTAGACATAGCACAGAGGGTGGATAGTGACTTTAGAATGTACACCCATCCTCACACCCCTTTCCTCTATGACCCTGTACACTCTAGACTAACTCTAGACTAAGACCGAGAGGGGCCAAGATAGAGGGGAGGACAGAGAGGTAACCCCCAGACAAAGCACCAGTACCGCAGGAGCTGGGTGGGGAAGGTTGGGCCAGGACAGGGGCTATACCCACTGGGGAATGTGCTGCCTGAACTAAAGACAGATACAGGCTCCGGATAGAACAGTGTCAAAATGTTTCTCAGGAAGGAAATCAGGAAGTTTGGAGCCTGCTCTTGCCCTGCATGGTACTTTTTTCACAGGCCCCTGGTGACCCACCAGCCATGATGGGAGGCTAGGGAGAGGGATTGGGACACGGTGGTATGCATGGAGAGCTGAACTAGGGGACAAATGAGAAATGAGGACAACACCTGGTATTGCCTGCTCCAGGGCTGTGGGGTTTAGGCCCAGGTCGCCAGGCCCCCTCACCACTGCTCCCCGGCCCGTCAGTAAAGCTGTGCACTCACCGCCCCACGGTGTAACTGTGTGCTGTCCTCTTCAGCTGATTTCTCACTTGACTCATCTGGAAACCCAAAGGGGAGTTGGGTCAACCTCCACCTCCTAAGCCTTGTGGACAGGAGCCCTGCACGCCTTCAGCCTCCCAGGCCTACTGACACCCAGCGAGACTTCTGCAGTCCCTATGCACCAGAAGGCCCCTTTGCCCCAGTGGGGACTTATTCCCACTTCTCATTATAACCACTCTTTACCCTTGGGTTGACGAATTCTCTACAACTGAGTTGCTGCCTCAGTTTCCCCCACACTGACCTCCTGGTCACCATTAGGACTAAACTTGGCTGGGCCAGACGTTCTTGTTCAATGCCCATCATGGGTGGCCCAAGGGCCCAGAATCCCATCCCTACAGCCTGCTTGGCTGCAGTCCCCCGGGGAGGTGCCCTATCCAGCCACATGTGAAGTCACCAGGCCTTGGTCTATACTATGCCCTCCCAGGCACCCGCCTCCAGCCCCTCTGTGCTCATAGTTCGAATACCCTAGGGCTCTATCTCCCACTCACCATGGGGTGCTGACACACCAGGCCCTGAGTGGGATTCTCCCTCTCCAGCCCCTGCCTCTCACATAGTCTGGCTCCCTCCAAGCATTCTTGGTTCAAAGACCAAGAACCCTGGAACTAGACAGTCCATTAGAAATCACTGAGGCCAAGCTCTCAGTACACACATGATAACACAACTGAGGCGCAAAGAAGGAGAGGGATCTGCAGGAATTTGTTGGAAGAACAAGGACTAAACTGGAGTCATCTGGCTCCTGGTCCAGTACCCTTCCACAATGCCAACATCTGGTGATGTTGGCATTCTGCTCTGAAGCACTCAATTCCCCTACTCCTGTCTCCTCCAGGAAGCTTTCCTGGACTAACCCAACCCACAGGGTGCAGTCTGACCACCTGTGCACTTTGCTCAAGCCATTTGCTCTTACCTAGTTGAGGTTCCTCCACCTCTAATAGCCTATGGCAAGGTCCCTGGGGTGGGATGGGTAGGCACTGCCAGATCTAGGGACAGACTCACCTTTGCAGGTCTGGCAGCAGGATGCAGGCAGTGGGAGGGGTGCGGGGCAGCCTGGTTCTGGGCAGGTCATGAGACCGCAGTAGATCTGGCCCTCCTGACAGAGCAAACAGGAGATGAGTGAGGAGCAGCCTTGGGGTTAGGAGAGCCCCCTGCCCTGAGGGCGGATGGCCTTGAGGTGTCCCCCTGAGGTGGGGGTAAGAGGGAGCAGCCAAGTATCCTGGGCAAGGCCAAGACAGCTCAGAGGAAGGATCCCCTGCACCCTCCCCATTCCCTCCCCAGGCCCTGAGGTAACATCCATCTTTCAGTTTCTAAAATGCTTTCAGAACCCCTCTCTCCCTAGGCCCTCACAGCACCCCGGGAGGTGGATTCTCCCATCCTATAGAAGATGAGAGTCCAGAGAGCAGCCTGAACTGCCTGAAGTCAGAGATGCAACCCAGCAGAGTGGACTAGAGCCCAGCCTGTGAGCTTTTCCTACTGAAGTCAACACCCTTCCTCCTGACCTGGAACAGGGGGCCCAGCAGAGAGGACGGGGTCAATGGGATACACTCGGGCTCATCTTGCTCTTACTGAAAACCCTACGGCCCAGCTTCCAAACCTAACCTAGAGAGACAACACTTCAGGGAAAAGGGCCTTCTGGAAATCAGAAGCCAGATGAACTGTGTGGAGTCACTTTTCTTCTCTGGGCCTCAGTTTCCTCCTCTGTGAAATGAACGCACTCCCATTGGGGTTGTGAAGATCAAGTGAGGGAATGGTTGTGAAAACCCTTTTTAAACTAAAAGGTATGATGGACCTGGGAGGAAGTGATATTACCTTGAGTCCTTTCCCTATTTCTTTTCCAGCGAGGCTCAGGAGGCCAGAAGTCAAGCCAGTCCCATTTAAACAAGGAGGAGAAGAAAGAAGAGGAGACCCAAGTATCCAAGGAGAAGCGACAAGGAATCACCACCCTAAGGTGATGCCATCACTTCTGCCTCTTTCCACAGATTCTCCCTCATCCAAGCCCTTGTCCCTTTACAGGAAGCAGCACAGCACAGGGAAAGGAACATGAACTTTGGAGTCATGTGGCCCTGCATCTGAATTCTGCCTCTGCCACATAACTAGCTGTGTGATCTCAGGCAAGTTGCTTAACTAATCTGAGCCTCAGTTTCCTCATCTGAAAATAAGTACAGTGATCTTCTTCTCCTAGGGTCTTTGGAGTACTGTTTATAAATGCAGGGCATTTCCATGAACGAGCAGGTGTAATGTATCAGACCTCTGGAAGAGGCTCAAGCCCTGCAAAAATGATTGCTCTCTAGGTTGATTTATAAGTGGTCACTCTTTGTCATTTGTACATTGTTTGCTCTGTAGCACAGATACTTTAAGATTCTGAATCTCAGATTGATAGGAAGCTCTCACTTGAAAACATGGATGGGGACACAGGCACCAGGGAAGTGACTGCATCAAGGTCACACAGGAAACCATGGCAGAGCTGGAACTCAGACATGGGTATCTGACATCTAATCTAGGCCTCTTACCCTGTGTCACTGCTAAATCAGATTATTACTTTAAACAGGACGTCGGTGATCACCTGGTCAGACTCCCTCCCACACAGGGAGGAACTGAGGCCCAGAGAAGTTTCATGAGCAGACAGTGTGGAAATCGGGAGAGCAGGAGTTTCTCTGGCCAATGCACAGATGAGCTAAGCTCCAGGGTAAGAATGCCATGGTGACAGTCACCTATAAACCTATAGCAGGGCCACACTTGAGCCCGCCGAGGAGGAGGGTGAAGACTTTCCAGATCAGGCCCTGCTTGGCTTTAGTCTCTGTTCCTGATAACACTGCAGGGTCAGTTCTGCCTGTCCCCAGGCCCAACTCTGACCCCACAGGCAGAGTTTAAGCAACTTCAGATTAAATCCATTTGCAACAAGCAGCCTGACCCTGTGTCCGTACCCGGGACTGATCATTCACTCATTCACTTATTCACTGAAGAATCGTTATAGACATCTGTGTACCAGGCCCTGGGCTGGTACTGCAGAGGGTACAGTGAATTGGGTATGCTCCCTCTATTGGAGGAGCGTAGAGTTACTGGGGGAAATGCAAATGGGCAAATGTAACTGTGCTGTAACAGGCAGCTCAGGAGGACTCAGAAGCCCAGAGAAGGGCAGGATGTTCCAAACCCCAGAGGTTCCCTCCCTGCTGAGCCCATTCACTCTCACTTTGCCTTGACCAGAGAGGAACAATCCTCCTCCTCCTCCCCCACCCCCCACCAGACCACACCATTACACTTTGCAGGCCTATCTGTGCTCACAGGAAGGGGGAAGGTCTTACAGTGCAGCTGCAGAGGACACACTGGTTGGGCAGGCGGGAAGGGAGCAGCTCGTGGACACTGAAGATCTCTCCATGTTGGTACATGGTCCCATTGTGCTGACAGTACTTTGGGGAGGCCCGGAGCCCAGAGGGGGTGTGAGGTTCTGCAGTGGAGGAGAGGACAGGAAGAAGAAAAAGTTGAGATTTCACATTACTCCAAAAGTGTTGTCAAAATTAACTGGGCCACTCTTCCAAAGATTTGGCATCTTATCCTGTCTTGGCATTTAAACCAAGCTCTGACCTCTGCCCTCCCAGCCAGTCTCCATATTGGCTAATTGAGAGGTCTCACTGATACCTATGTCTGACCATGTCACTCCCTCTCATAAGTCCCCACCATGGCTTTTCAGCCTCCCAGTGTCTGAGCTGGGTCTGACAAGTGCGAGAAGCCTCAGGCCCACCAAGCCCCACTCAGTGGGGACCTGCCTTAGTTCACTCAACATTCAGTGAGCATATCTATGAATCCCCTCTAGTGCCAGCCACTGTTCCAGGTGGTGGGGATACTGCAGTGAACAAAACAAGGTCCCACACAGAGTTATATCCTAGTGGAGTCAGCTGGAACGGTCTAGACTATCCCTGTGGTTGGCATAAGCTCCTGTCATTCACTGGCCACCACAGCCCCACTCGTCAGCACCTGCCAATTAGCCAGTCCTCATCCTGCTAGGTAGTGGGGGTAAGTCTCCATTCCTGAGAGCACCCGTTCATTCTCCCAAGACGCCTTTACCAAGCACCTTCTCCATAGCAGGCACAAGGCTAGGCCTTGGGAATGGAATGCAGAGTAAGACCCAGCCCCTCCCAGCACGACTCTCATATTCTGATTGGTTAGAGAAACTCCCTACAGGCAATGACCCCATAGAATGGTTAGGGCTAGGGCAGATGGAGGCACAGAAGTTGTGGCCACACAGGGAAGAAGAGGCCCCTAACACAGCCGGAGGTTGGGGGGTTGGTCAGGGAGAGCTTTCTGAAGGAGCTGATGGCTGAGCTGAGTCGTGAGAAACATGTAGAGCCAGGCGGGCAAAGGGCAGGCCGTGGAGAGGGAGAGAGGAGCATGTAAGAAGGAAGGAGCCAGTGCACAAAGTCGGCAAGGAGAATAAGGACTCTTGGAGTGAGCTTCTGCCAAGGAGGAGGCACGATGCCCCCTCACTGGGTAGGATGAAGCTCAGAGCTTCTCTCTCCTTGGGAACCTCAAGGGAATCCAGAGCCAGGAACATCTATGACCCAAGTCAGGGCCATTGTCAGATCCCTACTGGAGTTCTGCATGGAAAATGAACCCCTTTACAGGCATACTCCACATGGGTCCCCAGCTCAGCAGGAGAGCTCTGTTGTCAGAGCCTGGAGACCAGTCTGAAGCCCCCTTTTATCACCTCCCTGATGCTTCTAAGCATTGATTCTGCTCTCAGTATCTTCCCACCTTTAAGCTGCCCCCTCATTGGCTACTTGGTTACAAATACACTTGGTAATGGCAGTTCCTTCTCAGACCACCTCTCCCCTCCTCTCTTTTACCTTCACTTCCTAGAATCCCAGCCTCAGAGGCTCTTAGAATCTTAAAACATAGAATCATAGGAATTTAGCATCAAGATACATAGACCCCCTGAACCTTGGCACTGGGAGAAATCTCCAAGTACATGTACTCCAACTCCTGGGGTCATTCCCAGCCCCAGGGCGGTAATCCTGGCATCTCCCTACAGGGCCTCTGGCCCCCTGCTTACTCACCCCCACTCACACAGGGCATGTCCACCCCTCCTAGCTCCAGCCAGCCAGAGAGAAATTGGAGCCCAAGCGTGCTGTCCACAGGACAAGCATACCCCCGTTTCCTTCAGCCACTTTCTACGTTCTCTCCCTCCTTCTGCCAAACCCGGCTACTTAAGAATGAAAAGTCTGCTGCTACCCCAGCCCTTCTTGGGCATTGGGATGTTTCTTCCCCTGAATACCTTTGTCATCTCAACACCTCTGATAGCTAGAGACGGCCCCCTCTCATTCCAGAGGTACCCCTCAACCAGAAGCCCGCATAGGGATGGGGTCAGTGGGTGAGGGGGAGAATGGATGGGGCAGAGAAACAGAGAGTGGAGGGGGATGAGCAAAAAGAGAAGGAGCTGAAGAGAGAGAGACCACTTACCCACACAGCGAGGACAGCACTGCTGCGGCTCGGTCACGGGCTGGGGGCAGTGGACAGGCGGGCAGTGGAGGCGGTAACAACTCACATGGGCACTCTGAAGGGGATATGGAAGGTGGTCCTGATTCCAAAGAACCATTGCCTCCCACCCGAACCAGACCTTTCCCAAAACCCCATCCCAACTGTGGGACACTACACTTGTTTTCAGCTCAATTTGTCCAGTCTCTCCCCTTCCCCTGCTCACATGCCCCACCATGGAGGAGGGCGCAGTGTGCACTGATTTGCACAGACCTTGCATCCCCTTCCTGGTGTTTGAGAATACAAGTAAAAGGCTGGACTTATTTTGACACTGATCTTTACTGTTGTTGTTTTAACTCTGGGGCTTTATTCTTTTACCTCTGGGCCTGACCTTCATGGTTACGAAAGAAATGTGACACAGGAAGGCAGGTGACAGGGATGGGGACAGGACTAGAAACCTGATGTGGAGAAGACTCAGGGCTTTGTGTCAACTCCCTGAATCTCTAGGAGGTTTGGATAACCTTGCATAAAGCCTTGGGGCTGGCACCAGAGTAAAAGGGCCCAAAGTTCTTGTGCTTTTTCAAGTACAGTAAAGGGAAGAGAATGGATGGGGTAGAGAAAGGGAAGGGGGATTGGAGATGAGCAGAAACGGGAGCTGAAGAGAGAGGCCACCACCCCTTCTGGAGGTTTCCCAGCTTACCAGGCAGAGTCTGTCAGCCTGACCTAGGTGGCCCACACCTTTCTCTCCCTTGTTATAAGGGCCATGGCACTCTGGCCAGGGAGAAACGAATTAGCTCCAGTGGATCACAAAACTTGGACTTTGTCAACTGGACCACATATTGTCATGGACCATTTACATCTGTCTAGTCCATTCACCCACGAATTCCCCAAGACAAGGGTCATGCCTCATCTGTTTATCCCTGAATTGTCAGCTCAGAGCCTTGCTCCAGGCTGCTGCCTGTGACAGTCTGAACACAAGAGCGAGCAGATAAATAAGAGCCAGGAAGAGATGCGATAGATGAAGGAAGGGAGCCAGCTTTGTTCCACTGTGAAGCCGGTGGGTTTGCTTCTAGCCCCGTTGCCCACCAGGTTCCTCCACAGCACCTCTTGCTCCATGGAAAACCAGGGACCAGAACCCAGTCCCTCTGGGGTCACTGCTTTTCAAGATGGCCAGATCACAAGGACTAATCAGTGCTAAGGGGCATCCCAGGGCCCACAGAATTGGTCTGAGCTCCAAAAGGGGCCTTCTAGATGCCTGGCACACACAGGTGCTTCATAAGATGAACTAAGCCCCTCAGATGAGAGACTGGGGCAGAATTCAAGGAATTGTGTGACCTAAAGAGTTAGAAGAGCCAGGCAAGGGGGTGAACGGGCAGGTGACCAGGTGGAAGGCCATGCAGCCAGACTGCCTCTCAGGAAAGTCATAACTGCCATTTACTGAGGGGCTCCTAGGTAGGGGCTTATCTTGTATATATAAATATATGATCTGACTTTATTTGCTCAGCAACCCTAGGTATAGGTGCTGCTATCCACACTTTCACAATGAGAAAAGAGCCGCTGAGAGTTTAAATTGCCTAAGACCACACAGCAGGTGAGCACCATCTTCACCAGGATCTCGGCACTTCTGTGGTTCTGAGCTGCCTCTGGTGGACGGGAGGGGGATTCATTCATTTGCTCAGTGACTACTGGGTGCCAGGCCCTCTTTTAGGCTCTAGGGACATAGCAGTGACACCGACACTGTCTCTGCACTCACAGAACTTGCATCCTAGGAGCAGGAGACAGACTATAAAAAATAAACAAGTAGGAACAAGATCATTTTAGCTGTTACACTTACGATAATAATAAAACAGGGCGATGTGCTCAAGTTAACCAGGTTAGAGTATTTTAGAGACAGCTACCAGACAACGCTTCATAAGGAGATCACTCTTCTGTGACAAACTTTGAGATGAAAGGGACCATTCGTGAGAAGATTCGGGGGTGGGGGCAGACATCTCAGGCGGAGGAACTACCAGGTAGGAATGAGGTTGAAGCATTGGCACAAGCAGGAGATGAGGTCTGAGGAAGAGGCAGAAGGCAGCTCACATGGAACCCAAAGCAGGAAATTTGAATGTTACTTTAGGTGCAATAAGAAGGTTTTAAGAGTGGAATAGCGTGATCAGTTTTCTGTTCAGAAAAGATCATTCTAGCTGCTGTGTGGAGGATGGATTTAGAGAAGGAACAGGGAGACCAGGTGGGAGGCTGCTGTGACAGCCCAGGGAAAGATAAGCATGGCTTTCATGAAGGGAGCAGTGACGGTGGGGAGAAGTGGAGGAATTCAGGATATTTTCTGGAGATACCAGGATGATCACTTCGGTCAGAGAAACTCTGCAGAGGGAGAAACAAATCAGCTCCAGTGGATCACAAAACTTGGACTTTGTCAACTGGACCGCATGATATGTCTGGAATTTTCTGTTATGGTTTTCTTTCTGTTCTCTGGCTATATTTCATAAAGTTCTTTTTGTAAAGGCTGATTGGCCTCAGATGTGCTAAGGAGAACCGGGGGGGGGCAGTTGTGGGGGGTTGTGTCTCCGTTGGCACCGGTGTTCTGCCTCGGGCCAACATCGTAGAAGCAGTGGGGAGTCAGAGGGAGAGATCCCAGGAGGAATGAGACCCCAGTGATCAGAGTCAGGAGAGGGGCTCCACCCCCCTCCACCTCCCATTGTCTTCTCAGAAGCTCTTCTCTGCCCCCACTTTGAGAATGGTCTGAAGAAGGGAGGCTCCTACAGGCTTTCTGCATTCCTCTCCTGGCTTTCATTCAGGGAAAGATGCCAAGGGGCTGGCTCCAGGTAGGAGCAAAGTACCCTGTCCCCCACAAGCACCAGCACCCAGACAAAGACTGCTAAGGATATCACACCAACCAGGCTGGGCCCAGGCAGCTGAAATAGGGCTAAGGGTGTTTCAAGCCTCCCAAATCACCCCTGTCCATCCTCACCCCTCCACCCTCCTACCTGGCCTGAGAATTCTGGACCACCTGAGGATCCTATTTATTTCACCCCATTGATAGTACAAGGCTCTGTGGAGGGTGCTGGGGTGGGGTGGGTGAGGGACACAGAAGTGAACAAAAAGATCTGGTCTCTGCCCCAGTTTGTTCAGCCTCCGGCAGGATACCAAATTGGGCATGAGTGAGCAGCCAGGAAGACCTGCTCTCAGGGGGTCCATATAGGAGGGGCAGGAACTGTCAGACACAGATACTTGTTGTATTTGCCCAACAGTAATCAGGAGAAAGGGACAGTGAATCTTATGTGGCATCCCAGAAGGAGACACACTTGCAGGTGAGGCATCCAATAATAAGGCTAATGGTGAGGGTGGCATTTGGGTGAAGCCTTAAGGAGTCAACATTTTTGAGCCAGTGGAGTTGGGAGAGCAGCAAGAGAGGTGGCTGGAGGAGAGGAAGGAATGGGAGGTCAGAACAGAGAGGCTCTTGTCCTCTGCTGCATGGGACACAGGGAGGCTGGCAGCAGCCAACATGGAAGGAAGGCTGGGCTGAAGGATAGAAGGCCCGGGTCTCCAGCCCAGCCCAGCCACTGACCTGTGGTATGACTTATCTCTGGGGGGTGCACATAGCTGTCTATTCCCATGTATTCCATGCTCACTAGGATGGCATGGTCCCACCGTCTCTCTGGGGTGACTTCTCTAGGGTCTCCCATACATACCTGTCATAGGTGGCCAAAGGGACATACCTCAGAGCAAGTACAGCGCAGGCAGTACATCAGGCCCTGTGGCTCCAAGTAGGGGTGCCAGCTCTCGCCGGGCGAATATCTCTTCCCATGGAAAAGGCAGAACATGTCTGGGCCTGGCAAACCAACCAATGCTTTGTCAGTCCTAGGAGGCTCCAGCCCAGAGACCATCATCCCTTCTTCTTTCTGGCTCTAGGAAGGATGTCAGCTGGACTACTTAGGTGAAAGGGAATCCATCAAAAGTGCTCTCCAGTCAGGGACCCAGAATATCTGAGTTTGTCAGCTTGTCCACACAAAGCTATGTGACTTTGGGTGTATCACTGCCCCCTTCTGAACCTCAACACTTCTCATAGGCAGTTGGGGGTTAGGCAGTGTAGGTGTCTACAGATTTAAATTGTGGTATAAATGTTATTAGATGAACAATCTGAGGCCCAGAGAGGCTAAATCACACCTTTAGGGCCAGTCCCCAAGAAGGGATGATAGCCCAAGCTTCCTGACTCTCTGTCTAGTGCTCCTTCTGTCCTCATAATAACACTGGCTTCTTTTCCCTTGGTCCCATTTTGCTTATTTACTTACTACATCTCTGCACCCCCCCCTTCCCACTGCTGAGCCTCTCCCTACACACACACACACACACACACACACACACACACACACACACACACATACTCTTTCTCTGAGTCCTATGACCCACCTTTTCAATAAAGCCACTCAGAGCAATTTTTCCTGTTTTCATACCATACTCTGTCCTTATAGCTCACCAAGCTGTGATAGAAAATGTTTGAACTGGGAAAACAAAGGCTGCCTAGAGAAAGGTTCTTAGAAAGCTGACTTCTAAATATCCTTAAAAATAGTCATGGCAACTACTATGGTTGCACTATGGTTGATTACTTTTGTTATCTGCATATCAGTTTTCTATATGCAGGTGAATGCTTCCAGGAACGCCTGGGAAACGGTGGTTTCCTCGGTGGGTTAGATACGTCTCCTGCAATCCTGCTTTCCTCACTCACTTCACACAGCCCATCCGTCACCCTGCCTGCCCCCACCTCTTACTGGATCACCACCTAGCCTTGGGTCAGGGCTCGCAGCCAGGCTCACAGCCATGCCTCACCCTGCTGCCATCTGCCCTGTCCTACCAAACCGCCTTTACAACCCAGAAGGGATGCTGTCATTCCTACAGAAAAACTCTTTTAGGGAGGAACTGGGATCCCCTGCACAAGGTAAGCTGTCCCCTAAGGTTTGTGGAAGTAGATGAGATTGAGCTATGGAAAAAAGATTACTATCTTCTCTTTTTGTAAATTACTTCATTCTCTCATTGACATTATTGTTTTGAGCATTAAATTGGATGATGCTTGCCAAGAGCTTACTTCGCCCTGTTCCTAATGCTTAGTTCAGCACTATGGTTATGATAATTGTGGTAACGATGACCCTGCAAGGTGGGTTATCTTGAATAGATGATAGTGTCCCTCTAACAGGGTCCTGGGGTTGTTACCGTAATTATGAGGAAACTAGATGGAAAAACTGAGGACGCACTTGCCGAGGCCATGCAGCTGGTGATCTGAATCCAGGACTCCACTCCCAGGCAGAGCCCCTTGCAGTGTCCCTCCCTCCTCCATGGGTTTTTGCCCCATCCCAGGGCCTAGGGGCTCCTCTCTCTGCCTCAGCGGCCACCGTACCCTATTCCCTATTTTCTTTTCCTAGTCCCCCACTGGTCTAGAATCTAGAGGTTGCCTTTCATACCTCCTCCCACCCACTTTCTAGAGTCTTCCTGTTAGACCTTGCACCACACAGAGTCACAGAGGACTGAAAGCAGCATTCCAGCAGGGGCAGCTCGTGCAGTGCAGAAATCCCCTCTGGTGTTGGGGGTGCTGGGGCAGGTCCCAGGCATGCACCTCCAGAGAGGGGCTCCGGGGCCATTCCTAACCTTTAGTAAGCTTCCCCTGTACGAAGCCGAAGCCAGCCTCCCTCCGGTTCCTTGCACTGCTCCTGCACTGCCTCTCAGGCCTCCCGGAACAAAGATTTGAGGCCACGGTCATGATGCCATCAGAGTCTGTGCTTCAGTGGCCACTGGGGGCCAGAGGAGCACATGACTTGGTTCTCTTCCCACCCCCTCCCCAGTTCCCTAAAGTAGAGGGGGGATCAGACAGCAGATCCCGTTCCCAGCAAGGCCCAGGCTGGCCCGTATCAAATGAGCTGTGTTTATCTCTCAGCCTCCGCTGGCAGAGAGGGCGGGGACCCAGCCCCAGCTGGGGTGCTTGTCAGAGCCAGCCCAACTCTCCAAGGATTGAATAATGTCTTTCTTCCTCAGTCCCCTCCCCTCACCAGGGAGGAGGCTGATTGCAACACTACCTCAAAGCCTTAGGTCTGAGCCTCCTTGCTGAAGAAACCCTCTTCTCCCACCTTCCTTGGGGCGGCCCTGTAGCCCTGCCCCTGTGCCAGTTGGCACCCCTCCCCCTTGCCGCCTGCTCAGAGCACAGAGACAGAGGGAATGTCTCAGCCCATGCCCAGGCCAGGAAGCCGTTTCCCCCACCAACAGACCTGGCAGTGGCTGAGAAGGTGTGGGGCCTGGCAGGCTGGTCCCTCAACCCCAGGAAGCCTCCTGTGGCCACAATGCCACCCAAACACGCCCTCCAAGGTGAGAAGCACAAGGAAGGGTGGCATTGCCTGGGACTCCCTCTTATACCAGGGAGGTGAGTGCCCAAGGTCACACCAAAGCCTGGCAGAAGGAGGACCGGCTGGGCTGCAGCCTTCTCCGTCCCTACAGTCCTATCATTAGCTTCCATTAACTCCCTTGGCCACAAATTCACTGTGTGACAATCAGGAAGCCTCCCTCTCCTTCTCTCAGCCTCAGTTTCTCTCCTGCAAAATAAGGGGGAAGGTGAACTTTGATCTCCAAAGGTTCCTGCATAGATACTGCTTATGAATCTATGATTTCTCAATTCTAAGATGGCGGGTTTTCAAGATTGAAGATTTGAGAATTCTGTGCTTCTAGGAGCCTACATTCCACGGGAACATGAAGCTTCTAGAACCATGATTTTGTGGTTCTAAGGTTGGATCATTTCAAGCTTCCATGATTTAGGATGCATTGATGGTACACACACCCAGGCTCTCAGGTGGGTGGGCCAAGGTAGGGTTCAGGGAGCCAGTGAGTAACATGAAGAAGGAGGCCAAGTTTGTGTCTCACTTCCCCTCCCTTCCCACCTGTTCCCTTGAGCTTCTGCAGCCTTCTCTCGCCTGGCCTGGCCTTGGGCCTGCCCTGCTGCCCCCTCCACCCACCGCCATACCTCATCCCAGCCACCTGTGCCTACATCCCTCTCCCTGATTCAGGGGGTAACTGGGCCTTCTCCTAAGGATCTTTAGGAGTTAATGGCCCCTAGCAGTGATGTCTAACTACCGAAAGACAGCAGTGGAGAAAAAGGACAATTGGCCCTGGTCCAGGCTTTAGATAGACAAAGAATTAAAATTGGACAGGTCTCCTACCCCTCAAAACGTGTGTGTGGGTGTGTGTCCAAAGAGCCTGGCTTTGGAGTCAGATAGGTTAGGATTCAAACCAAATTTGGCTTTTTATCTGTAGCCTGAGTTTAGACAAATTACTTAATCATTCAAGGTCTCAGTTTCCATATCTGTTAAATGGGATTTGTAATCTCTACCTCTCAGGGTTATTACAGAATTAAATCAGATAATATATGTTATGTGCCTAGTGCCTGGCACGTATTAAATGCTCAATTAGATGGTAGGTTAAAAACAAAAAGCAGATTTGGGTGCTGACTCCACACTTCCCTAACAGTCTGTTTCTCATGGTATTCCATTTGTTCCCACAATTTTATGGGGAGCCTCCAGGTACCAATTAGGGCATGAATATCAGGGTACCTGCCACTGAGGTCAAATCTCCCAGTTGTCGTTGGCAACCTCACCAACCCTGTTTCCTGTGGCTCCCTGCATTCTCCTAGCGGCACTTACCAGCCAGATTCCCTCAACGCCCCCTCTGCCTACATGACCTCAGGGATGAGATGACCAAAGGGATCAGGAGGCTGGAGAGGGAGGGAGAGGCTCACGAGGGACCTTGAGAGTCCAGAGGGTAAAAGAAGGCCATGGAAAAGCTTTAAACTCAGGCGTGCCCATGGTCAGGTTTGCATGTTAGCATTATCACTGTGGCCACAGGAGTGGAGAGCGAGTTGGAGGAGTGGGAGGGCAACACTGGAGGCGGAGAAGCTGGGATGGCTGTTGCGGTCACTGGTTTTGAGAGAATGCTGGCCTGGGCCAAGATAGAAGCAGTGCCCAAGGGGAAAAGTGCAGATTTGAGGAACACTTAGGAGGTATGGTGGGCAGGCTTTGGGGCAGGCTGGATGTGGGCAGGGAGGATAAAGGAGCAGTCCACAATAGGACTAAGGTTTCAGGCCTGAACAAACAGATGAAGGTGGAGCACTTGACACAAAACCAGGAAGCGTTATTATCATTAGGAACAGTAATCGTACTTCCTGCCATTCATTTGTTTATTGAGCTTTTGTGTATCAGATCTCTACAAGTCTGTGGGCCTGGGCCATGACTCAGTAAGACACAGTCCCCATCTTCAAGGCGCTCACAGCCTAATGAAGAAGATGGATAGATATAATATAGCTGGCCCTGAACAACCAGGTTTGACCTGCACGGTTCCACTTATATGTGGAATTTTTGTTTTTATTTATTTTTTTATTTTTTTAATGTTTTATTTATTTTTGAGAGAGAGAGAGAGAGCGCATGAGCAGGGGAGGGGCAGAGAGGGAGGGAGATACAGAATCCGAAGCAGGCTGCAGGCTCTGAGCTGTCAGTACAGAGCCCAATGCAAGACTGAAACGCACCAATCGCAAGATCACGACCTGAGCCAAAGTCGGACGCTTAACCGACTGAGCCACCCGGGCACCCCTTATATGTGGAATTTTTACAGAGTGGTACTCTAAGTGTATTTTCTCTTCTTTATGATTTTCTTAATAACATTTTCTTTTCTCTAGCTTACATTATTGTAATACAATAATATATATGTTATACATATTAACATATAACACACAAATATGTATTAATTAACTACTTAGGTTATCGGTAAGGTTTCAAGTCAATAGTAGGCTATCCGTTATTAAGTTTTGGGGGGAGTCAAAAGCTAAATGTAGGTTTTTGACTGTGAGGGGGTTGGTCCCCCTAACCCCCACATTGTCACATACAGTGAAACAAGTTCTATGACAGTGAAAGCACAGTCTTTGGGGAAGGCTTCCCCCCAAAAGATGCCTGACCTGGATGTTGGAGGAGCTAACGAGGTGCAACCGGAGGGGAAGGGCCTGTCAGGCAGCAGGAGCCATGTGCAAAGGCACAGAGGTGGGGGTGACTGTGGCTCATGCAAGGCCGCTGCGGGTGGCTGGAATGTGGTGCAGGGTGCTAGCTCCCCTTCCTGCCCAAAGTATCTACTTGAATAGGCCATAGTCAAAGCTCTTCCCCAGCTTGACACTGGTTAAAGTAACTGGACTCATTGATCCCATCTGATTTCAGGGCAGCAGTGTTTACCAGACAGACTCCACATGTTATCATGTCACCTCAGGCTGTCCTGAGCTGGCTCTTGCCTGCTTTTCCAGCAATACTCTCTCAGTGGTGGCCTTGTTTTCAGCCTCCTCTCCTCTTGTTGAATCTCTCACTCTTTCACCACCCCACCAGGCTCTTTCATACTTCTGCGCCTTCCCATGCTGTTTTCTCCACTGGGAATGTGATTCTCCAACTCCATGTTTGGCCAACTCATTCTCATTCTTCAAAAGCCTGCCTAGATGCCGCCCTTTCGGTGAAGCTGCCCCACCCTTCCAGGCCAGCAGCCAGTCCTTCCCCAGGGCTGCCACAGAACTGAGTTCAGCCCTATGTGACAACTCTCGTCACTGGATTCAAAGTACTTATTAAGTGCATTCTTCTTCCTTACTAAGCTGTGAGCTTCTTGAGAGTAGGGACCACATCTCATTACTTTTCGTATCTCCAGTGTCTTGTACAGGTCCTACACAGAGTTGGTACTCGAATGAAGGCACCATGAAAGAACTGAGTCAATGGAGAGGGGAACTTCTAGAAGCAGAGGTGCTTGATGGTCCTTAATCCTGGAAACCTCTTTAACAAAAAGAATCCTTGATTACATGGTAAGATAGCCAAATCCCTCTTAGCACTTTGACCTTGCCACCTAATTGGAATTAGCCTTTGACCTCCTCTTTCCAGCTCTCACCCATCAAAACTCCTAAACCAAACACCATGTTAAAAAGGGCAGAAGCCTGGGCAGGTGAGAGGATAAGCAATTCCATGATCTTCACATGTAAGTCAAAGTTTCCAATCTGTTCCATCCAAGGTCAGACCACAGTCTGCTTTGAAACTCTCATGTTATAAGAGCCTCATAGGGGATAGTTAGGAGTAGGTAGTGTGAGTGGGAATTCTTCCAAGAAGAAGCAAAAAAGACAACTTAAAAGAAGCTTCTGGGCTGCAGAGGCGGCTGGAAGGGACCAGGGCATCTGGGGTGTGAGGAGAGAGGCCTGGGCTATGGCTGACCTGTCCCCAGCCTGGGAGAACTCGGGAAACCTGAGTGAGCCAGCTGCGCAGGAATGTGAGAAAGTTTACATCTTTTCCTTTGTGCCCACACAGCCATACTCTATTTATTTATAGTTCCCTTTCATGCAAACAAACTTGCTTCCCTCTAAGATATAAGCTCTGCTCTGGGCGCTGGCACCCAATGGGGGAGGCCTCCAAAGGGGATGAGAAGTGAAAACCTCAGGTCCTCAGTGGCTAAGCTCTATGACCTAGGGAAAAGGCCCTCACTTCTCTGAACCTGACTCCTCCTCTGTGGCACATGATAGGTGTTAAGGAGTACAGAAGGACCTGAAAGGAGAGAACTGTCAGACCAGAAAAGGCAGCTCTGTTACCAACAGGGGTGTGTGTGTGGGGGGGGGGGGGCCAGAGAGATGAAAATGTTTACATTCTGTTCTGCCTTGGACATGTGCATTTAGATTCACAGATTCTTAGAAAGTTAGGGACTGAGAGATGATATCCAATCCTTTATTTTACAGATGTGGAAACTGAGTCCAAGAAGAGAGGTTGGCACTTGCATAGGATCATCGATTTATGTCAGCACAAACTCCAGTGGCAGTCTTCAGATCTGACGGGGGTGCTTATAGGAACACCCCTCCCCTAAGGAGGCAGGACCAGAAGAAATGGCTTTGAATTGCGAACAAAAGGATCCAGGTGAGATACCAGGAAGAATCCTGACTATAAGCATAGGTAACAGAAGCAGACTGGAACTGCCTTCTCCGGGATGCGATGGGATCCCGTCCCGGGGCTTGCCTCAAATGATCTCTGCACTGCACCTCCTGGGGGCACCGCTTTCACACCAGTCCTTTTCTTTGGGAGTCCAAGGGATTCAGGATCCCTCTCCCAGAGACCGGCGCCATGGCTGGTGGCTGGGGGAACTTGAGAGGCCAGTCCTGGAACAGGTGCAACAGCTGGAACAACTGTGCGGCTGTTGCCCAGCTCCTGCTCAGCAGCCAGCTAGCGAGTGAGTGAGACAGAGACCTCTACTGGTGGAATCCAGGAAGTGCAGAACCGCCTAGACCCAGAGAAGGGCCTGCCCGGAGCCACATGTCAAGCCTTCACTCAGGTGTCCCCCTCCCCCATGTACATCTGCACAAGTAGATGGGGATGCAACTAAGCTAAACAGCAGGGCAAGGTCCCTACCGGTGGGTCCCCCTACATACCCACTGTTCTAGGCCTCCTAGGTACGCTCTCCTGGTGTCTGAGGATCTAGCTACTCCTCCCTAGCTGGACAGGAGTAGCAGGCTGCAGATCTAAACATTCCCAACTTCCTTTTCTAAAGCCCAGAACAGGCTCAGGATCAAGGCAACAGAATCTTTGTATCTTAGAGTCTTAAAATCATGGGATGTTAAACCCAGAATGGTCCTCAGTGATTGTCTATTTGGGTCAACCATCTGTCTTTGCAGATGGGAAAACTGAGGGGCAGAGAAAGGCAATTTGTCTGGTGTCTGCATGGTTGGAATTAGCAGCAGATCCAGGTTGAGGCCCTGACCTTCTGATTCCAAGTTTGTCCTCTGTGCTACATCATTCGATGGGAGCTCCCTTCCTGCCCCATCTCTGCTCCTGCAGGCTGGGATTCTAGCCCCTGGGAACAGAAGCTTCAATTTCCACAGTGCACATAACCTTTGGAGAGAGGATAGAGCAATCGAGAGTTTTATTTGATAACTGTCTCTTTTTTTTATCTTTAACGTTTTTTTAAATTTATTATTGAGACAGAGAGAAACAGAGCATGAGCAGGAGAGGGTAAGAGAGAGAGAGGGAGACACAGAATCCAAAGCAGGCTCTAGGCTCTGAGCTGTCAGCACAGAGCCCGATGCAGGGCTTGAACCCCCAAGCCATGAGATCATGGCCTGAGCCAACTGAGCCACCCAGGCACCCCATAACTGACTGTCTCTTGAAAGCAGGAGTGGACAGCGGGAGGGAAGAGAAAGCAGAAGCATGCCAGATACGTTAAGGGCAGGAGGGGGTGGCAATAGTAAGGAAAGAGAACAATGAAGAGGCTCTGACGTAGGGGGAAGAGCATTGGAGAGGGAGTCAAGATACTAAGCAGGTTCTCATTCCACAGAGGAATGGGTGCCCAAACTGACTAACATCGTGGGCGTATGTGTCTTCACCTGGGGCTGGGATCAGTACCGGTCAGTGACCAGGTCACAGACTTGGAATCGGGATTCAGTCTGTGGTCAGGGTTTTGAGGATCAGGGCTCAGCCTGTGGCCAGAGCTGAGATTCAGTCCAGGTTGAAATCAGTCTGTGGCTGGAAACAGAGCCAAGGACAGAATAACCTTTGTTTGAATAGCCTTTTTGCACTGTAACCGAGGAGCACACTGCCATGTGTGTTCGCAGGCCTTTGGCATTCCACAGAGCTGAGCCACCCCAGGAGTCTGACAAGAGGCAGACTTGAGAACTTCCATCTGTTGGTACCACTTCCGAAAGCACCTCAGGTGTCACCCGGGTTCCTGGATACAATGGGCCTGAGATCCTACTTGAACTAAGACAAGGACCTTCATAAGAGACCTCCAAGTAGGACTCTGGCAAATGACTATAGAATAGGATTGTTCCTAGATTCATTGCTTGTCAGCACTAAACAAAGCGAGACTCTGAGAAGGGAAGTGCTCTGTCCCAATTCACACAACCCATAAGCGACACATCTATTATTTAATAAATTTGCTGTGTGAACTTGGGCAAGTCACTCCCACTTTCTGGGCTTCAGTTTAAATATAAGGACGGGATAATTGCGGGATAGAGCAGATGATTTTCAAAGGCTCTCTCAGCTCTGACATCCCAGAATCTGAACACAACCCTCTGAATGCCAGTCCACCTCACTTTAACTCACGCCTGCTCTGAGTTGTTTTCTTGCGGGTCTGGAGCTAAGCTCCAGGCTATAGGGGAGATGGAATTCTGGCAGGATCTAAGGAGAAATACAGGCCTGAGGGCCAGTGGAGGCACAGAGGAAGGAGAGTGGAGTGGATCGGGTGGCCAGGGAAAGTGTACTGGAAGAGGTGTGACCCAGCAAGGTGGTGAAGGGCTGACAAGCTATGGGAGGCCAAGAACAAGGGTGTGGGTAGGACATGAGCAATCCTGTACAGTGATCTGATTCTAGGACATCTTTCCAAGATGCATGATGGCCAACAATACCTAGAGAAAAACCTTGGGAGCTAAGAACGATGTGCCAAGAGGAAAGGAGGCAGGCATGGAGGGCATTCTGTAGTAAGTCTCTTTTAAGAAACAACAGGTAAGTGTTAGGAGGAAACCTCCAGGGCCCAAGGAAGGGGAGGGGACATTTTCTGAGTACAAGGCATTGTGCTGGCTAATTGAACACAGTCACTTCCCTTCATCCTCCCAAGAACTCTTTGGGTTCTGTGTAAGTATGTGTCCTACATGAAAAAATTGAGGCTCAGGCTCAGCGAAGTTGTGACTTATAAGAAGCCACACAGCTGCTAAGGGGCACAAGCAGGACTTGAACCCAACACTGAGTTCTTTCCATTACTAAGGACTTCTATGAGTCTCACGCTATGGGCAGCCCACGGACGACCAGACTTGCAGCCTGCCCTCGCAAGCAGAGACAAGAATGAAACAAAATCCAACACGACCAGCTCCAGAAAGTCACGTGCTAAAGAAAGGCAGCGATGGGGGAGCGGAGCTGTGGAGAGGGCAGAGCACGAGGCTGGGAGTTGGGAGCCTGGGGTCTGCATCCCAGGCTCTGCGCTGTGTAACCTGGAGCAAACCACTGCCCCTCCTTGTCCTCAATTTCTTTATCAGGTATTTCAGGGTTTGAACTAAGCTCCTTCCTTCTCATCAAGAGAATCTTTGGTTTTGTTTTCCATCCTCACAGTATTCTAAGAGACGGGGGATGGAAAGGAGGTCCAACAACCTCTGGCAGAGGCAGTGAGGGAACTGAGCTTCAGAGAGATTATATAAACTGTTTGAGGTTACACTGTCTAAGTGGAGAAGCATGAATTCAGGAACCGATATATTTTTTTTTAAGGACGCTACCATGTACCAGCTAGCTGCTTGTGTTAGTTGCTTTATATATTTTCTCCAATTTAATTCTCACAACAGTCTTGCGATATTTGATTCCCATTTTATAGATTAGGAAACTGAGGCTTGGAGAGGTGCTCTCCATCAGCTGGTGTTCAGAAGCTCTGGGATAGCGAAGACTGGCCTATCTCCCTGTGCCCTGCTGCCTCTCAGAGTCGTACAGCTCCAAATCAGGGTTCCTTCTAGATGCTTTGCTGCACCGCAGGGGAAGAAGCGTAGGATTTGGAATTGGAGAGCTCTGGCGTTGGATGGTTTACTAGCACTGTAAACTTCAGGAAGTTTCTTCTGTTACCCTAAGTTTTCTCATCTATAGAATGCAAATGATAATACCCACCTCTTGGGGGTGTTCTGAGGATCACAAGGGATAACAGAATGAGGTTACCTAGTTAGCTCTTCTTTCTTTGCACGGTCTCCCTTTGAATGCAATAGTCTTTACATCTTCATCACCTTCTTCACACCCTTGCAGCCAAACATACCCGGCTCTCTGCTAAGAATGTGAAGCACCACCACCAGCCAACACACACACCCGCAGTGTCCTGCCTTCTCTCCCACTGCCCTCTGGTCCCTGGCAGCAGCTCCCTTGGCGCTGAATTTTGCCAAGTTCCCCCCAGTATCCCAGACTCAGCCCATACTGGTCGGCAGAGGAGTCTCCACTCTCCCCGCACAGGTGCTGCCTGGAAGGCTGCCAGAACCGTGTGGGGTCCCAAATCCTGGCACTTTCCCCGCACATCCCAGGGGGCTCGCATCCCTCCTCTGCCTATCCAGCCCCCCTTCCCCTACTTACGGGCTCGAGCGTGGGAGTCCAAGGGGAACCAGAGCAGCGCGAGTCCCAGCAAGGAGGAGAGGACCCTTACCTCGGGAACCATCCTTCCTTCCCCCTGGGGCCAGGCCGCCAGGCGCCGAGCCAGGAGCGGCGTCGGGAGAAACTGAGATGAGGACACTGAGGCACGGGGAGGGCTGCTGCTACGGTGGAGAGTCAGAGAAGGGTCGAGTCGGTGGTGGGAACAGAAAGGGAGGTCCAAGGTGGGAATAAGGGAAGGTGGAAAGAGGACACAGGAAGGAGAGTGAGAGAGAGAAGGGTACGGCAAGAAGGGAAAGCAATAAAAGCAAAGGAGGTGAGAAGGAGGAGAGGAGGAAAAAGACGGGGAGGATAGGGGTCTGCAGAGCGCGCGGCGTTGGCCGAGGCGCGCGGGACCAGAGGGCTGTCCCCGGCGCGCGGGCTAGAAGCGGCCGGCGCCCCCTGCTCGGTGCGTT
>NC_043710.1:56132496-56148155 GCF_006229205.1 Suricata suricatta
AGCGGGGGCTGGCTGAGCGCGGGGCCGGCTGTGCTCGCCAAGGGCCCCAGGCGCCGCGCTCGGGCGCATTTGTACTTTGCCGCGGGAAGCAGGCAGCCCCGGCCTGGCGCTGGCCTAGCGCTGGCGCCTCCTCTGGGGCACCGCGGGCTCGGTGGATTGGCCACCCGAGAATCAGGCCCACTTTACCCCTCCTCTCTGGTGCGGGTCTCTGGGACGCACGCTCCAGGCGCCGAGCCGAGAGGAGGCGAGAGGGCTGGGGAGGGGGAAGGGGGCCACCCGGGCCACGGGCTTAACCCCTGACTCTCCGCGGCGCCCAGAGCGCAGGAGGACGCAACTCAGGCTTCAGGTGAAACTTCAGGGCGAGGAAGGATGAGATGTCCGGGTGGGAAAGGCGAAGCGAGCTGCGGGACCTGTGAGGCGCTCACGGTGGTGTGTGCACATAACCATGGGTGCAATCAGGACACTTGCCACTCTTAATTCTGTTTGTGGTCTTGGACGCACCATCTCAGAATCTAAAATGGGGATCTTAATATCTTTCCACATTTTTGCAAAGATGAAATGAGGTAATGAACGTCAAAGTACTCACATCTCAAAAGGAAGGGGTCGTAATCCCAAGTATTTAGAATATCCTTACCAGTTGCGCTTCCTACCCACACGCTACATACCTAGGTTGAAATCCAGTCCAGCTGGATTCTTGGTTCTACCTCTGGAAGTCTTCCTCTACTTTTCCCCTTCCCACTCCTAAAAGGAAGACACCGTCTCTCCTTTGTCCTTGCAGGTAAGACTCTCACCTCTCTGAAAGTGATGACCATGTTTATTCCTCTTCAGTGAGAGCTGATTGTCAGTCATCCTTCCTCTCAGAAGGGGAGCTCCCTGTGGGTACAGCCCTGAAACCCAAGATTAGTGCTCCATACCTTGTGCTGAATGAGTGCATGAATTAGTAGGAGCCTTGAGCTTTCCAGATAAGAAACACCAAGGCTCTGAAATCAAAAGTCTGGGTCTCTCCTGGCTCTCTCCCTAACTTGCTGGGCCATTTTGGTAAAGTTTATCCAACCCGCTTTGGACCTCAGCTTCCTGCCCAGCTTCTCTTGCAGAGCGACTGGAAAGTCCAGTGAGCACCCAGAAGAGTGAGAGGTGAGATGGGAGGCCAGCCACATCCCACTCTTGTAGAGAATTATTTCTAGCTTTGCACACTTCTGATTGACTGTCTGTAAAGATATCTTCCCGAGATAAGGCTGGGCTCCCAGTTCCCAAGTGCTGCCAGGCCATCCCCTCCAGAACAGAGGGCACCAGGAGGAACCAGTGATCCCAGGGACAGAACTTCCCCAGGGCTCTCAGAATCAGGGACAAGAATGATCTGTCCCAGGGTGCCCTTCAGGCTTAATTTCTCCCACCCCAATCTGGCCGGTCTCTTTCTCTCCCTGAATATACTTTCTTTTAACAGATAATGGGAGCTATGGATGTCATCATGCTTTCCTTTTTGCCTTGCCTTTCAGGGAGCTCAGAGTTAAATTTAGTGCTTAATTGCAGAAATAGTCTCATCCCAAGGATCTGAGTCAGAGATCTTTTCATTTCTCCATCTTTGTTTATTTTTTTTAATGTTTATTTATTTTGAGAGCTTGCACTGGGAAGGGGCAGAGAGAGAGGAAGGAAGAATCCCAAGCAGGCTCTGCGCTGTCAGCCCAGAGCCTGACGTGGGGCTTGATCTCATAAGCTGTGAGATCATAACCTGAGCTGAAATCAAGAGTCAGACACTTAACTGACTGAGCCACCCAGGTGCCCTTCTCCACCTTTGTTTAAAGTTTGCTGTACAGGTATATCCATGTCTTAGGTGTAAGAGGTGAATTAAGATTGGCCTGTCCTGTATCCTGCCCATTCTACTTCAGGAAAGGTCTCTACTATGAAACCAAAAAAAAAAGTCTCAATCCTCCTCTCCATTCTCATCGCTCCCAGAGTTGGGGCCATTGTCATCCCTGACCTGGACTTTGCCAACAGCTTCTTCTTTTTTTTTTAATTTTAAAAAAAAATTTAATGTTTTTTTCTTTCTTTATTTTTGAGAGACAGGGAGAGACAGTGAGAGCAGGGGAGGATCAGAGAGAGAGGGAGACACAGAATCTGAGACAGGCTCCAGGCTCAGAGATAGCAGTCAGCACGGAGCCCGACATGGGGCTCAAATCCACGAACCATGAGATCATGACCTGAGCCAAAGCTGAAGCTCAACTGACTGAGCCACCCAGGAGCCCCTGCCAACAGCTTCTAAACAAGGCTTCCCCCGCTACTCTGGGCCCCTCCAACATGTTTCTCCCATGTGCTCTAAGGATCATGCTGATTATTTCTATTGACCACTCTGATCACATCACTTTCCCCTTAAAACCCATGGTTGGGAATAGATAAATAAATAACATTAAATGCAAGTGTTATCCCTGGATTGGATTCTGGGATGGTAAAAGGACATTGGCGGAAAAACTGATGAATGAAGTCTATACTTGAGTTAATAGTAATGTACCAATCTTGGTTTCTTCGTCTGGGCAAAGATTCCCTGGCTATGTAAGATGTTAGCATTGGGGGAAGAGGGGTGGAGGGTATAGGGTTCTTAGCTAAGAACTCTTGTTATCTTTGTGACTCTTCTATCAATCTAAAATCTTTCCAAAGTTAAAAAAAAAAGTCTTTCCAAAATGAAAAGTTTATTAAATAAATAACAGAAATAAATTATTGGCTTCTTATCATTTACAGAATAATATCCAAAACTGGTAGCATTGGATTCAAGACTGTGAGCATTTTGGCTCCTACTTACCACTTCCATCTACCCTACACTTCACTACTCACTCACTGCCCCAAATCGGCTGATCCTACACTTTCACATGCTTGTGTATGCTTTCCTTCTGCCTATATATACCACCTTTTCCCTTCTCTATGTAGTGAATTCCTTTTCACTTTTCAAAAGTCAGCTCTGAGTCACTTTCTTCTCTGAGGCCTTGCCTGAGTCCCCCAAGCAAAGCAAATTTTTGGTCTTTGTGTTTCTCAAAGCACTTTGTATTGTAGCTACTGGCGTGTAAATATTTATTTGCATCTTGGAGTAAATATTTGCATTTCTACTCAGTACTGTGGGGAGCAGAGGCCCTTTTTCATTTATATCTGTACTTCCAGCACGTAGCAAGGTCCCTGACACACAAAGAAATGGAATAAATGATTGCTTCATGAATGAGTGAAGACCTCAGGGATTGAAAAGATAATATTTTTTCATGGGGGCGCCTTCAGCACCCCTATTGTCCTCAGTTTTAATCAATGATTGACATAAGAAGCAAGCACTTGAGGAAAATCTCTGTCTTCTGTAGAACTGTCGAAGGTAGTTGTCCATTAAGATGGTTGTCCTTTAAGAAAGGAGACTTGAGGGGCGCCTGGGTGGCTTAAGTCGGTTAAGCGGCCAACTTTGGCTCAGGTCATGATCTCACGGTTCATGGGTTCCAACCCTGCATCAGGCTCTGTGCTGACCTCTAGCTCAGAGCCTGGAGCCTGCTTCAGATTCTGTGTCTCCTTCTCTTTCTGGCCCTCCCCTGTTGATGCTCTGTCTCTCTCTGTCTCTTGAAAACAAATAAATGTAAAAAAATTTTTTTCAAATGAAAGGAGACTTGATAAATTCTTCCAAAATCTAATCAGGAAAAAAAAGTATCTACCTATAGCAATTTGTTACAAGTTTGGTACCTGTTTGTTTTTTTCTTAGGGAGTTTGCTCATTACCTTCCAAGGCAGGCCATTCATTGCACTGTTGGACAGTTCTTTAACTGGGGCCCCTGGGTGGCTCAGTCAGCTAAGTGTCAGGCTCTCGATTTTGGCTCAGACCATCTCACAGTTCTTGACTTCAAGCCCTGCATCTGGATCTGTACTGACAGCACAGAGCCTGCTTGGGATTCCCTCTCCTCCTCTCTCTTTCTGCCCTTTCTCCATTGGCACAAGCTCTCTTTCTCTCTCTCAAAATAAATAAACACACAAAAAAGTTCTTTAACTGATATCTGATTCTCCTTGACTCCCTGCATTGCTCCTAGCTCAGCCCCCAAGGCTGCAGAGAATAAGCCAGCTCCTTTGGTCTCCTGAGAGCGCTCTGCAGAGATTTGAGACAGGGGACTCCTCTTCCATACTTGCATCCTTACTAGTACTGGCTCTTGGACCCATCAGGTCACATGAAATTTTCTCTTTTCAAATGTGCTGAGCTCTTTTGCTTTCCATGCCTCTGCATATGCTATGTTTTTCTAATGTCCTCCCTCTACCCATTCTTATCTGGCGGCCTTATTTTTTCCAGGATCAATACTGCTACCTCCTTCATTCATCCAGCCCTGTGCTAGGCACAGTGCTAGGTGTTAGGGACACAGTGGAGAGCAAGGAAGACACTGGTGCTGGTAGGCCAGGTTCTCACTGAAGTCTCTTTCCTGGTGTCCGAGTTAGCCTCTCTCTGCTCCATGCTTCTGTATCTCCATTGTAGCACCTACAACTCATCACCTTGTATCAGCAAAGGTTTCATGTCACCTCCTTTAAAGGTGAATTCCTGGAGAACACAGAATACTATCTTCCCTAGACTTCACACATAGCTTTGCACACAGTAGGTGCTAAGTTAAAGGTTTGTTGGAGAATATCCTTGTTCCTTCAAATAGTCCTCTTGTGACACATTATTTGTGGTTCAGGCCTCCTCCTGGGCTGCAGGCTGCTTGATTATGTAAACTTAGCATAGTGATAAGGATCAGAGAGGTTAGCATAAAGCAAAGACTTCTTAACCCAGTGCACTTAATTCTGTAAGGAAGATTCTAAAAGCAGATTCACCTAAGAGTGAATCTAAGAGGACTACCTAATAGACTCTACACCAGTGTGCTCATAAACGTGTAACCACCAGCTCTCTAGGGGGAAAAAGCCCTGGTTTATAGCAGTTGCTAGTTTCCATGATGTAGATGTCCCACCGTGGCAAATTTCCGGCTGGCAGTGTGACATCACTGAATGTGGAGTTGACAATAGGACGCCACCATGTAGTATTTCCATTACTGGGTCCAATAGATGTAAATAATTTCAAGAACGTTGATGGTAAAATGTAGGAATATAATCAGGGGTTGAAGAGTTTGAATGTTTTGAATGTAACTTATTTGTGAGTTTATAGGATTTAATGTTCAGAATAATAGTGCTTAACAACCAGCTTGCAGAATTCCTGTGAATTTAACACTTAGGCTCTGCTGAGCCTTTCCAGTCAACTCTAGTACACTGCCTTTACTTGATGGTGTCCTGGAAGGAGTGAACCAATTGAGTCTTTAAAGCTGGGTCCAGTTTAGGTACACTGAGAGGAAAGTCTTCTTTTTAAAAAAATTGTTTTAATGTTTGTTTATTTTTGAGAGAGACAGAGCATAAGCAGGGGAGGAATAGAGAAAGAGGGAGACACAGAATCTGAAGGAGGCTCCAGGCTCTGAGCTGTGAGCACAGAGCCTGATGCGGGGCTTGAATCCATGAACTGTGAGATCATGACTGGGCTGAAGTCGGATGCTTAACCAACTAACTGAGCCACCCAGGTGCCCCAGGGAAAGTCCTATTTAAAGGAACAGTCAGAGTTAATTTATTTGTAAATTGAACAATCCCCACTCCACTCCCACCCTTCAGCCAGGTTAGAGTTACTTATCCATATAACAAACATCTACTCAAAACCTGTTATTGCAAAAAAAAAAAAACAAAACAAAAACAAACAAACCCCAAAACCCACCAAACTATTATTGCTTTAGGACATATTCCCTTGGATCTTCAAGTATTGTGCATATAGTTGGCTTAAATAAATGTTTGTAGAATGAACTTGAAGCTCACCCGTATTTATTTGTATGGGTTTTTAATGTGGCTTCATGAACACATCTAAGTCTTTTTTTTTTTTTTTAACCTTAGCGGGCTCTCCTTTCTTTCCAGAACAGCCTGCAAACAGGGATTCTGGTGGAGAGAGGTATCAGGAAACCAGGATAGGGAAGACATAGCCCTTAATTTCACAGGCTCTCATGAGGGAAACTGAGCAGGGACAAGTGTCTTTGGAAGGTCAAGTGTGATCATCCTTCATCCAGATCCGAAGATCTGCTGCCGGCCAGAAGCCTCCCTGCTGCCCGTGCCATCACTAACTGAGCCGAAGCAGCGCTTACACTCCTGCCTCCTCCACGTTCAGGGGCACCTTGGAAAGCAGTTTGTCCTCAGAGACTTCTCTCCGTAGGTCTGTGAAGTTGTAACTGGAGCGCCAGAGAACGGTGCCATGTAACTTGGGTCCCACAGCCAGAGGGTGGCAGGCACTGTACCCACCCAGAGATGGGAATGAGGAGCTACTAGTTATTTGATTTTTTTTTTCCCTCTGGCAATATACAGATTAAAAAAAATGTTTTTTCAGAGTTATCTTTTTTTAATGTTTATTTTGAGAGAGAGAGAGAGTGCACACATGAGTCAGGCAGGGGCAGAAAGAGAGATAGAGAAAGAGAAAGGAAGAGAGAGAATCCCAAGCAGGCTCCATGCTGAGTATGGAGGCCCACACGGGGAGATCATGACCTGAGCTGAATCCCTGAACTGATCATGACCTGAGTTTGGCCCCCTGAGCCACCCAGGTGCCCCCTTAATTCTTGATCACTGCCATATTCCTGGCTCCTGCGACAGTACCCACACATAGTAGAGTCTTACTGATTTTTTAAACTTAATTTATTTATTTTAAGTAAGTTCTATACCCAACGTGGGGCTTAAACTCATGACCCTAAAATTAAGAGTGGCATGTTCCATCGACTGAGCCAGGCAGCCACCCTTGACTGTTTTTAAAAAAATAATTCTAAAAAAAATAAAAATAAAAAAAATAAAAAAATAATTTAATGTTTATTTCTTTTTGAGAGAGACACAGAGAAAGAGCATGAGCAGAGAGAGAGGGAGGAGAGGGGTAGAGAGAGAGGGAGACTCAGAAATCAAAGCAGGAGGCTCCAGACTCTGAACTGTCAGCACAGAGCCCGACGCAGGTCTCGAACCCACGAACCATGAGATCGTGACCTGACCTGAAGTCCAGCGTTTAACCAACTGAGCCACCCAGGTGCCCCCTGACCTTTTTTTTTTTTTTTTAAGAAATGAAAATAAATGGAAGATAGAATACTTACCTGGATGATCTGATTCATGTGAGGAGTGAACCCTAGACTTAAGACTCCAGTCCTTGGGATTTAGCCACATCAGTATTTTCATCACTGTTATTATTACCTTTTTTAAATTAGCATCCCCCATCATCATTATCAATAATAGTGCTGCGGGGCACATGGAGGTTCTTACTGTTTATTGACCGACTGACTGACTGAATGGACAGACCTCAACATGACAGCTAACCTCAAACTACATTTTCTAGTCTTATTTCCTACTCCCTCTCCCCCGTTCTAACTTCTTACATATCCTGTGCTCCAGCTACTCAGAAGCAGTCGTTTTCACTTAGCACACTGTGTCTTCACATCTCTGCGTGTTGGCTTATTCTGCTGTTCCTTGTATTTGGAAGTCCCATTCCTTTTTTGGTGAGTTCTCATCCTTTCTTTAGGACCCCATTTTGCATCCCATCTAGATTGTCACTCTCACTTCTGTGCTTCCAAGTCACTTTGCCTGCACCACTGCAAAAGCCCATTGCCTGTCCTGAATTATAGTTGTTTGTTGACATAGCTGCCTACTCCCTTAGATAAAGAGCTTCTTGAGGGTGAGGACACTAAATTTTCCTCTCTGTATTCTCAGGAATCATTGCTGGGTCTGTCACATAGCAGTTTTACAGTATTTGTTGAAATCAGTCTGGTATCAGGGGCGCCTGGGTCGCTTGGTTGGTTAAGTGTCAGACTTCAGCTCAGGTCATGATCTCACGGTTTGTGGGTTCGAGACCCACTTCAGGCTCTGTGCTGACAGCTCAAGAGCCTGGAGCTGCTTTGGATTATGTGTCTCTGTTTCTGTCTCTGCACTTCCTCTGCTTATACACTCTCTCGATCAAAAAGAAACATTAAAAAGAAATCAATCTGGTATCAGACATAGGCTATGTGCAGAGCCACATGCTAGGTGCTGGAGGAGATGATATACAGGGCTGGTCCAAAACACTGCCCCTGGCCCTGAGTGCTTACAATCTAATTGGAGATACAAGTCCCTTTCATAGGAAAAAATATCATTAAAAACCAGTATATTCTAGAACTAAATATGAGAAAGGAGAAAGCTTGGTGTGCTGGAACATGCATAGGACTGGACTTGGTTTCTGATCCCTACTTTACCATTAACTCAGTATGTAGCCCTGCACCTTATTTCTCTTCTTTAGACTTTGGTTTTCTTCTCTGTAAAACGAAGATGTTTGATCAGAAACCTTGGATGATTTCTAAAGCCAGATTCCAGCTCTGACATTCCGAGTTTGGCTCCATGGAAACTAGGTGGAAGAGACGGTGACGGCTCAGCAGTCTCGGTTTGCCCCCTGGTGGTCGCTCGGCAACATCACGGTCGGGTGACAACTGTAGGCTTTTCCCAGGGATGGAGACACAGAGCTCAGAGCCTAGTAAACAAAGAACAGTGGGACAATGAACATTCTAGAAGAGAACCAATCAGGTTTCTCACTGATTACTGGTAGGTGGGTATGGAATCCTATCCTCCTTCAGAAGAGAGGAACTTAGGAGAGCGTGCTCTCTGTTGTCAGCCTCCAGCTGAACCCATGTCATATCTATTTTTTTTCCAGACTAGAAGGAGTCAGTCTTTTGGAGTCTGCTTTGTAATCCTCCTGACTTTTTCTTCTGCTCCCATCACAGTGCTCTCTTCTGAGGCAAATTCTTCAATCTGGTCAGTATAACTCTCTATCCATTTACTTATGACAGAATGAGCGTTTCTCTCCCTCTCCCTCTTCTCCTGGAGTAGAGCCAGGAGCCAAAGTGAAGGTAGTAGAAGGATTTCTTTGGTGGGGTGGGGAGAAGAGACAGACTGTGCTCGAATAAGACATGTTGTTTACACTGTGAAAGGTAATCAACACCAGCAGAGAAAGGGTTGTCTTTTAGGCGTTTCATTCAAGGTGGGATTGAGGAGGCCATTTACTCATTTATTTCGTTATGCTCCATATGTTGAACCCAAAGGACTTTTTTTTTAATATTTTTTCATGCTTATTTTATTTTTGAGAGAGAGAGACAGAGAGAGTATGAGCAGGGAGGAGGGGCAGAGAGAGAGAGAGGGAGACACAGGATCGGAAGCAGGCTCCAGGCTCTGAGTTGTCAGCACAGAGTCCCATGCGGGGCTTGAACTCATGAGCCGCGAGATCATGGCCTTAGCTGAATTAGGTGCTTAACTGCCTGAGCCACCCAGGCACCCCAAACCCAAAGAACTTCTTAAAGCCACCTCGATTTCCTCCAGAAAGCCCCACAATTAAATCAAAGATGGAATTGGTTGCTTGGAATCTTGATCCAGAACATGGAAGAAAAAGAATAGGGCCTATGAGCGTTGGGAAGAGAGAAATAAAAACCAAGGGGAAGGGAGGTGGGACAGAGAGACACCAAGAGAGTGAAGTGGCTGATTCCAGGTGGATTTTAAGGTATCTAGAGAGGAAATTGTAGGAAACTAAAGAATTGCTTTTCTCCACAAATGTGCTTGTTTGCAAAGAGATTTTTTTTCTTTTCTGACAGTGCACTGCACTTTGAACCTTGCTAAACATTAAAGGCATGGCTACAGGGATAACACTCATTCATCCCGCATTATCTGGAATGTGCCAAATACTGTACCTAAAGCTGGTCCACCGAAGAGGGCTCAGCATCCATACCTGGCCTGCCTGGTCACTGCTGAAGTCTTAGCACTTGTTTTATCCTGCCATGTAGCAGGTGCTCAAAAGAGATTTGTTGAATAAGTGAGTGATAGGTGTACTGCACTGTGGTCAGTGATAGCTCAACTCCATGAGGGCAGGAGAAAGTCTGCTTAGATCTTTATTCCTCACTGATAATGATCGGATTGATGGTTATCCTTATATAATACAAATCCTTATGTAGAACTCCTTTCGTCCCCATGTTAAATCTTTCCATAGTCTCCCAATATCCTGAGTTCCTCTGTAAAATGGAGATAATAATATACACACCTCCTCCAGGGTTACTTTAGGTCTAAATGAAATAGATATATGATTGCTTAGCATGTTCCCAGCATGTTGTAGCTGCGCCATAAATTCTAGTTTCTTTTCTTCTCCAATTTTGTAGCATAATGTCCAATCCAGTGTTCTAGCCGCATTGAATTTCTTATCAGTCCCACCACGCAGGAATGCCGGGAAGGCCATCCTCTCTGTCTGCCTGTGAACTCCTCTAATCCTTCAGAACAGAACTCAAATGTCCTCTCTTCTATGAAGCCTTCTCCCCACCCCCTCTTGCTTTCTGCTTCCTCATTACCCCGTTTGTGTCTCAGTTATAGAGAATGTTTCTGTTATGCTTTTTTTTCCCTTATATTTTGCCTCTCTGTTAGGCTGTGACCTTGATGGGTGCAAGGACCAAGTCTTATTTGTATTTGTAGAGTGTCTACAAAGAGTCTGGGGGAGGCTGGAAAGACGACAGAAGGGTTAGCTTTGCAAACAGAACTGCTTCTTGGGGCACCCGGGTGGATCAGTTGGCCAAGTGTCCGACTTCGGCTCTGGTCATGATCTCACCACTCATGGGTTTGAGCCCCGCCTCAGACTTTCAGCTGCCCGTGTGGAGCCAGCTTCAGTTCCTGTCTCCCTCTCTCTCTGCCCCTTCCCAGCTGGTGCTTTCTCTCTGTCTCAAAAATAAATAAAAACATCAAAGAAACTTAAAAAAAAAAAAAGAACCTTTTCTTTCTCTGAAACAAAAGGAAAGGAAGTGAAGATGAATACTAGTAAGAATGTAGCAAGAATCTTTAAGGCAACAGGGAAGTGGCCAAATCTCAAGGAGGAAATCTGGCTTGAGGAGGAGAGAATACAGGAAGAAGACGTCACCCCAAGAGATGAGTAGGGTAGAGGAGTGTGGGCAGTTGTAGGGTCTGATCCTTCTCCTTCCTAGATATGTGAGGTCTCAGGATGGACTCAGCACCTGGCTTAGCA
The DNA here is from genome assembly GCF_006229205.1 of Suricata suricatta. Taxonomy (NCBI): domain Eukaryota; kingdom Metazoa; phylum Chordata; class Mammalia; order Carnivora; family Herpestidae; genus Suricata; species Suricata suricatta. The sequence goes on from NC_043710.1 coordinate 56,143,546, forward strand.
AGAAGGCGTTCTTGGGCCTGCAAGGCCAAGTGGCCTGGCCCCACAGAACTGGGCTGGATGGCCTTGCTTCACATCTGAGTCTCTCAGGCCAGCTAGTGCATGAAGGATGATGAAGAGCTAGTGGTGGGAGCCACGGACGCACTATGAGAAAAGCAGTGGGGAATCTGGGCAGCAGTGTGATCCTCAGAAGATACGGTAGGTGTAGCAGAGCAAAAGTCACTGGGGAGGGAGCATTGGTACACATGGCTGCACTGCTCATTGTTCCAGTTGGCATCTTTTAAAAAAATGTTTATTTGTAAAAAGAGAGAGAGAGAGATAAAGAGAGAATGAGCAGGGAGGGGAAGAGAGAGGGGGAGATGGAGGATCTGAAGTAGGCTCCGCACTGTCAGCACAGAGCCTGTCGTGGAGCTTAAACCCACAAACTGCAAGACCATGACCCAAGCCCAAGTCAGACCTTCAACCAATTGAGCCACCCAGGCACCCCTCCAGTTGGCATCTTTAATGACTCAGTTAAGGTGAGTCTGTGAGTCTCTCTTCCCTTGGTGGTCTGAAGTATAGGTAGGGACTTAGAAAAAAGACAGACACAACTCTGACTCATTCTACTCTAGGCTGTTGGACTAAGCTTCTAAGATTGTTCTGTAATTTACAAAGCACCCTTGACAACTGTTTCCAGGTGACACTTCAAAAACAAACCATTATCTCTGTCAGAGTACTTTGATGCAAACAACAAAAATTGTGAGAAATTTAAGAAAAAAAAGAATTTACTGGAAGGATACAGAGTTGACAGGAAGACTGGAGAGTTGGATGGTGAAAATGGGTTACAACCTAGGAAAGCCAGGCAGCAGGCACCACAGCCAAGTCTGTGCCTCAGGAATGATCTAGAAAGGCCACCATCACTATGGTAGAGACTGCCATTCTCCAACCCCCATTAGGGACCCACTGTGGTTGGACACCTACTGTCTTTGTTGCTCTGAATGATTCTAAACTTGTCAATATGTTTCTTTTTTTTAAATTTTTTAAAATGTTTTATTTGTGATACAGAGAGAGACAGAGCACAAGAGGGGGAGGGGCAGAGAGAGAAGGAGACACAGAACCAGAAGCAGGCTCCAGGCTCTGAGCTAGCTGTCAGCACAGAGCCCAATGCGGGGCTCGAACCCACGAACCATGAGATCATGACCTGAGCTGAAGCCAGACACTTAACCAACTGAGCCACCCAGGCGCCCTTGTCAATATGTTTCATTTCATTCCCTGATGATTCAAAGTTCAGAGAAGTGTGGCCAGGTGGCCAAGCCGGGGTCATAAGTCAGGCTCTAGCTGCTGGGGGTCAGGGAGAATATCTCCTTGCTTCAGCTTCCCTAGTATAGCAATACTGCAAATACAGCATAGAAGAGGGCAAGCCTCCAAGTAAGAAGGACTCCAACAGTAGAGAAATTGTTTATCGATGACTGGATGGTGTTTCTTCTAGTCTGAAACAAAACAAACAAATGTGTGTGCGTGAACGAATAAGTAATTTTTGACAAAAGAAAGGACTCCAGATGCTGATGGTAAGCTAAATAAAACAAATTATCTACCACGCTCTCATCTTTCAGACTGCTTTTCCCTTCCACTTCTTCTGTTTTTGTCAGTTGTCACTTGTGATCATAATCTCGGGCTCCTAGGCTCCTAGACACGTTAGGACCACCCATCACTCTCATTTTCCCACACAGTGAATAACTCTCCAGATTTGTTAGGTTTGCCTTGCCTTCTGTCCCTACTATGGCTTTAGTAAGGTTACTCTGGCAATGGCATAGAGGAGAGAAGAGACTGGGAGAAATTGGGAGTCAGACTCTTAGAATGTTAGAGCTAAAAGAAGCCTTTGAATTTATCTATAATAGTGGTCTTATCTAGGTGTATTCATTAGAATTCCTATGGCGTTAATAAAATACACATGCTGGTATCTGACCTTCAGTCTTTGGGTTCAGTAGATCTGAGGTGGCACTTTGGTGTTTGAGTGTGAGTGCACTTTTCTGAGGTGCCTCCCAGGTTGCAAACTGCTGAATTTCAATGCCCTTTTTCTTAAGTTTATTTATTTTGAGAGCGAGAAAACATGTGTGAGCAGGGGCAGGGCAGAGAGAGAGGGAAAGAGAATCCCAAGCAGTCTTTGCACTGCCAATGTGGAGCCCAATGGATGTGGGGCTCGATGGACATGGGGCTCCATATCACGAACTGTGAGCTCATGACCTGAGCCAAGATGAAGAGTCAGATGCTTAAGTAACTGAGCCACCCAAGTGACCCACTAATACCCTTGTTTTAAAGATGAGGAGATTGAGGCTCAGTGAGAAGTCAGCTGTTTGAAGTCACACAATGAGTTAAAGAGACGAGTAAAAGATTGGCCAGGACCAATCCCAGATATCCTGGCTTTTGGTCTAGCGCTACTCAGACCTCTTGCTTTTTCCCTCTGCGAAAGGAAACTTCCTGTCTTTATTTGTATCTAAGAAAGCATGTTGCATGTCTATGGTTCGGCTCTTCCAAAGTAAATAGGCTTCTGATCAAGAGCCCTAAACTGTCAAGAATGAGCCCACACCAAGGACCCCAATCCTAATTGTAGTTAGTATGACCTCTGGACCACAGGCCTCCTTGTCAGACTCTGGGTAAAGTGTCCTCAAGAACCTCAAGTGGGTAGTGAAATGAGGAGGCTCCCTGGATAAAGGACAGTCCAGCTGAAGCCATACTTGTGTGTTTGCCAGGATTCTGACTGGGCCTCTGTGCACACAAGACCTTGTTTCAATTACTCATTGACTCTTCAATTCTTGACTGTTCTTTAGCCATCTGTTTCTCATCTTGGGAATCTACTTTTTCCTGCTCTCTGACTTCCACCAATCACTCGGCCTTGGATTCGTTTACCACCAGTTCAGACACTGTTTCTGGGCAATGGAAACCCAGGGTCTCTGATGCCTTCCATTACATTATGTTGCCTTTTTTAAAAAAAATTTTGTTCTCCTTATAAACCTTGTACTTTCTCATAAAGATTCCTAACAGGAAATGCCATTTGTTTAATGTCCTCCTGTTCCATATCTACTTCAGTGCAAAGAAAGCAAAGGGTGGGAGAATTGGTATAGTAGAGCCATCTATCAGAAGGGAGCCTCTCTTTCTCCCAGACCCTCTGCATCCAGAAAGGGGGCTGGCATCAAAGTCACTTACTTGGTGACTAGACCAAGCAGGAATGACATGGTGAGAGCTGTCCCTTAGGAAGCAACTCTAAGAACTGTGGAGGGTTGGAGGAAGAGAGGCTGTGGGCAGGAAGACAACCTCCAGAAGCAACTGCAACAATCTAGGTGAGAGATGATGGGACATGAATTGGGTGGTGAGAATGGAATGAAGAGGAGGAAATGGGTGGGAAAATAGGCATTCTGGCGGGAAGAGTGGCAGGATTAAGAAACTGACAGGTGTGGTCGATGAGGGAAAAGCAAAGAACCCTAAGTTTAGAGCTTGAGGAACTAGGAGGATAGTACCTTTAATAGGTTGAGGGAAATAAGAAATACGCTGCTTTGGAAGGAGGGTGTAAGACAATGACTTTAGTTCTGTACATGAGGGATGCAGACATTCAAGGTGATGGTTCCATCAGGCAGTTGGATATGCTGGGCTGACTCAGGAGGTCTGCATGGCCCATATCATTGTGGGAGTTTCAGCTGGAAGAAAGTGTGAGGTGAGGGTCGGGGCACACCCAAAGAGAGAGGAGGGCTGAGCCTAGAAGAATACCGAGGCTTATGTCCCAAACTAGGGGGAGGGTTCAAAGAAGGAGTCTGAGAAAGGGCTGAGGGGTTGAGAAAAAACCAGTAAAGTCTGATTTTTGCCAGCCAAGAGAGGGGAGTTCCAGGAAGAGATGTGGAGAGGGAGGATATGGAAATGGGGACTGACCAGTAGCCGTCATTTTTGGTAAGTAGTTGCTAGTCACAACAGCTCCCCTCTCACGAAATGAAGCACTCAGAGGAGGTTCTGGGTAATTCACATATTTCCCACTCACTTCAGCCTTAGTTATCACGGTATTGCAGGATATATACATGTAAATACTCCATAAAGTTTAATATAGTTCAGAATTTCCAAATCCCCTCAGTCCTCAACTTCATCTGGTTCGATAAGAGGAAATTGCAAAAACTGGAGGGCGAGGCTGAAGACCACATATAAGGTAACTAATAAATGTTAATGAGGTTTCGCTTCCCGTCTTCAGGCCCGGGGAGAACCTTCTCTTGGCTCATTGGAGCCCCGCCCCCTCATAAATATGTAGACAGCACCGCCCGCCGCGCACTGCCCCGCCCTCTACTCTTCTCCCTCGCAACGGACTCTCCCTTCAAACGGGAAACAAGATGGCGGCGGCAGGTCCGAGTACGCGGGCCTCTTCCGCGGCGGCAGCGGCAGCTCTGAGTCGGCGGGGCCGACGGGGACGCTGCGACGAGAAGGCGGCAGCCAAGACTGGGTTCCCGGGCGTGGCCTCTGGCCCCGCGCTGCTGGTGTTGCCGCCGCCACTGCTGCAACCGCCGCCACCGCCGCGGCCGGAGGAGTCGGGCTGCGCCGGGTGTCTGGAGACCTTGGGGGAAGCGGCGGCCCTGCCGTGCGGCCACTCGCTGTGCCGA
>NC_043710.1:56148255-56243328 GCF_006229205.1 Suricata suricatta
CGGCCGCCGCGGGGTCCAGGCCGGAGCAGGAGCCGCGCGCCGCGGCCGCAGAGCCAGGTGGAGCTTTCCCTCCTCCTTTTGGGGGTCCGGAGAGAGGCCGAGCGTGCCCGGCCTGGCCTGGTTAGGGGGTAGCAGGTCCCAGGCCGTGCTCGAGCGGCTGTGTAGAGTTCGCGTGGGGTTGAAAGTGGGCTGTGTCCAGGCGCATCTGTTTCTGAATTTTGAACTTAATGAAGTACGGGCACGATGGATTTGGAGGGGCAGTGAAGGGATCCCGCGCCTTACGGAAGTTAGAAGTTTGGAGGGAAACGGCATTCTTGGAACAAGTTAGGGCCAGGTTGGAATGGTGTGTGGGAGAAGGGTTCCTAACTTTGCAGGGGCCCTGGAGGATTAGAGAAGTGCTTGGTTTCGTGTTGGGCAAAGAACTTGGGGTCGAACTGCGCGTTAGAGAAGTGGCTCCTGGGCCTGAATGGATCAGTGAGAGGTACGGAGTATCCGGTGTTAAGGGGACGGGTTGAATTTGAGGATGTGAAGGGAGCTTTCCAGACTAGAGTGTAGAATGGGTTGAGAATGAACTCACAAGTGCAATTTTCACAAAATCTTGACAGAGCCCGGCGCCTCAGGGTTATTTATATTTATAATAACTCCAGAAATGTATAAGCTCCAGGAGTGTTCGACAAAAAACCCCCAACAACAACAAAACTGAGTGGGGGTTAAAAGTTTCCTAAATGGACATTGATTGGCAGGGGCTGCTTGTATCTCCATGGCTGTGTAGGTTTCTTACTATCAACCTGGCAATTAAAAGTTACGGGAGTGTTTCTTTCAACTTCTTTGCCTTTCTATACCTCCACGGCCTGCCAGTTTCGTGCTGAGCTTGATGTTGGAAGTGCCCTGTAAGAAGACACAAGACAAATTGTGCATAACTTAGGACTCTAAGACACATCCAGTCCACACAGCATCTATGTTCTTTGGTAAAAAAAAAAAAAAAGTGCGTACTTAGGACGAGGTTTCCAAGAAACATAATTAGGAAAGGCCAGATATTTGCACCTTTTGTGTTGGGAATTCTACCACGTGTTTTGTTTTTGTTTTTCTTTTTGTTTTCCAATAGTGAAAAGGAGGCGTTGCTTGTGTATGAAAGTGCAGTCCCTAGAAACTACAGGTTCCAGAATACAGTCTGTTTTGATTCAGGCAGACACCTGCCACTGTCCTAGGATACTTTACTTTTATTTCTGTGTCTTACTTGCTATGTTTCTTAATTTTCTTTTTAAGAGATAGGTACTTTTATTTCCATTTTACAGATGAAATTGAGGCCCAGAGAGGTTAAGTAACTTGCCTAAGGATGAAACCCAATTCCATCTGATTCTTGCTCAGATTAGGTGAGAAAGCCTCGCAAAATGTCATCTAATTTGTGGATGCTCTGTGATAATCTCATATGCTCTTTAATTTGCTTCAAATTCTGAGATTATGGTAAAAATTTCTGTGGTCTCCCTACTAGTACTATTGATTAGGTGGTTAAATAAGATAGAGATGTCTTTTTATTTCTTTTAAAAAACTTTAAAAATGTTTATTTATTTTTGAGAGAGAGACACACACAAAGTGAGTGGGAGAGGGTCAGAAAGAGAGGGAGACACAGAATCCAAAGCGGTCTCCAGGCTCCCAGCTGTCAGCACAGAGCCCGATGCGGGGCTTGAACCCATGAACTGTGAGATTATGACCTGAGCTGAAGTCGGCCACTCAACCAACTGAGCCACCCAGGTGCCTCACGGTATCTTTTTATTTCTAAAGTCCGGACTCCGCTGTGAAATATCAGGTCTGGCATTTGATTCATGAGAGGGAGTATGGCTTGATAATTTGTGCAAACTTTTTCTCATGAAGAAATTTGTCATAAAGTGTATCAGTGATTAAGGAAAATTATATAAAATGAGATTCCAAATTAGGATCTATTGAATCACTGAGTATCCACCAATTACTTTATTTGTTTTTATGAGGACTGTGATGAAAAATATTTTTCCTCATATATTCTTGTTGGATCGAGTGTATGTAATTACAGACTTATTAAGTCAAATCATTATAGAAGAATATTGCTGAACAGTATTTGGGAACTATCTTCTAGCTTCAGTGAGTTGTCTGGACTTCTCAGAGTTATATACATTTTTTTAATGTAAAATTTTAATATGCAGTGCATTCACATAATCCAAACAAACATATAAGAAAGTATACAATGGAAAGGTTCCTCCTACCCTTTTCATTTCCCACTGCCACCAGAGATTCTCATTTATTCTTCCACAGTTTCTTTGTGCTTCTACATAAAAATTCAAATATATTTTAGGTTTTTTGAAATCTTTTTACACAAAAGGTTGTATATTGTATACACTAGTCTGTAACTTGTTTTTTTCATATAAAGATACATGATGGAAAGCTTCTCATATCAGCATATACAAGATTTCTTTATTCTGCTTATAGCTGCAAGGAATTTCATTGAATGGCTATAACAGTTTACTTAACTGTCTATTGGTAGATATTTAGGCTGTTTCCAATCTTTTGCTATCATAAAAATTCATTTATAAAGTTGTCATATATGTATGTATGTGCATTTATATGGCGAGGTCACCTGTAGCTTTCACCAGATTCTCAAAGGAATGCAGAAAGAAACTAGGAACCATTGTTTTAACCCAGATGCCTCATTCTACAGAAGAGAGAACTGAGGCCCAGAAGAGACTAGAAAGTGACCAGCGAGTGGTCATCATGAGTTAGTAGCAGATAAGCAAGGACCAAAACAATCACCCACAAATAAGAGCTAAAACATAGCTTAATTCACCGTTCAATGTTCATGATGACTTTTAATAGGGAAAATGAAAAATACCAGTTGTATAAATGTTTACATTGTGTTTTTGAGGGGGAAATAGCAGTAGAATTAGCAATTTTAGGTATATTCAGAAGTATATTGCTTAGCAATATTCTTTTGGTATAGTTAATTGATAAAGATCAGACTTGCTTTATAATACTAGAAATTAAGTTTTTTAGTAAATGTACTGATGCTTAAGTGAAATTATTAACATTAAAAAATTTTTTTGTTGAAGCCCCATGTCCCTTTTGGAGTCAAATTGTCTGTAATGAGTATAAGAGTTCATGCTTGTTGAAAATTTTGGTTGTGTTGGTGAGATTTTTGTTTTTTACCAGTTTCTTGGAAAACTTTCAAGTTCAGAACCCTGAGGACTCCTGTGTAACATGTTTTGTTTGTCAGTTTGCTTTTGGATATAGTATCAGTTGATTTGTGCAACATTGTGTGAAGCCTACTTCAACTTTGTTTCTTGAGGCTATAGCTTATTGCATATGTTGACATAGTATTTGAACCATTTTGAGTAATATTCACAAATATGTAATGAATGCCTATGCTAGGCCAGGCACTGTTCGAGGTCCTTGGGAGACCCTAGTGAATGAAATATTCAGATTTCTTCTTATTGGAGCTTATATTCTAAATTTAGAGATAGTCCTGGTCCATTGATTAAAAATAAAAGCTGCAGCATATGGGCACACATAGGTACCTTTGCAACTATAGTTGACCCTTTAACAACAGGGGTTTGAACTGTGTGGGCCCACTTGTACATGCATATTTTTCAATGAATACAGTGCTGTACATGTATTTTCTCTTTCTTATGATTTTCCTAATATTTTCTTTTCTCTACCTTACTTTATGGTAAGAATAGAGCATATAATGCATATAACATACAAAATATGTGTTAATTAGCAGTTTATATTATTAGTAAGTCATCCGGTCAGCAGAGGGCTACAAGTCAGCTTTTTGGAAAGTAAAACGTTAACTGTGGAGTTTTGACAGTGCTGAGGGTCGGTGCCCCTGACCCTTATGTTGTTCGGGGGTCATCTGTATATACAGCAGCAATACTTAAGTCTCATTGATAATAATTAATGAATTTCAAGAATTAATTTAGCCTTTTGGTATGAAATCAAGAGTGATTATTCTAAATTATACTGCTTCTGAACTTGAAACCAAGACCTTTGAGGATAGTTCTTTTTCTTCTACCATGGTTAATAATTGAAGAGAAAAGCTAGACAAAGGCCAATGAATCTTTTGTTTTTAGTTTTTTTGGAGAGAGAGAACACGAGTGGGGGAGAGGGGCAGAGGGAAAGAGAGAATCCTGACCCAGGGCTTGATCCTCTGACCCTGGGATCATGACCTGAGCTGAAATCAAGAGTCTCAACTGACTTGAGTCACCCAGGCGCCCTGCCAATGAATCTTTTAAATTGGCAGTTAACACTTAAAAAAAAAAGTTTTTTAGTGTTAAAAGTGCATTTCAAAAATTGAATAGTACCTCATTTATCCCATCCCTTTCAGCACCCCTCAACCTCCTTGTTCACTTAGGATCATCATTATACATTTAAAAAATTTCCTCTTTCTGCAACAAACAAGTAGTTCTGGTTTATTACTCAGTTGGCACACAATGTTTGCTATGTGTGCAGCCTAAATTGCATTTAGGACTAATGAATAATAAAATCACGTGATTGTAGTGTAAAAGGTTAAGAATTTTCCTTAACTGTAAGGATTTGTTGTAAAATGTATAAAATGACTCAACTTTTTATTCTTAATGACACGTACACACATTCCTGGATTTGAGAGTGTCCTTATGTGTTCTACTAATTCAGGAAACAACTCCGAATGAGATTACCTCACCAACCAAACATTAATTACCATTGAAGGAATATCTCTATTCTATAGAATTCAGGGCTGAGCAGCAGGAATTTAGGAGTTACTTGGTTTTCTTCTTATTTCCTCCCTAACTTCCAGTTAATCTGGACAATTACCTACCCTTGATTTCATTTATATCTGAGGTGTTTTTTTTAAGTGTAGGATATGGGATATGTTTGTCAAATATCATCCCACTAATTCAGTGAGCATTTGGGGGGCACACGTTCTGTAAGGTAATGTAGCAAAAAAGAAGAATAAGATGTGGTCCCTCTTCTTCAAGATTCCATAGTCTGGTTGGAGAAACACCTTATCAAAAATATTACAAAGTAAAAAAAAAATATTACAAAGTAGTAAGTGAGGTAAATGCATAGTGCCAACAGAGTATTGGAATGGGATAACTAAGTGGCTGGAGGAAGGAAAGCTGAGGGATTTGAGCTCTATGTTGAAAGGGGGCACTTGTGGGGAGAAGCACTGGGTGTTATATGGAAACCAATTTGACAATAAACTATTATAAAAAAGAAAGAAAGAAAGAAAGAAAAGAGTAGGAATTTACCAGGTGAGAGAGGAGGGGATGGCCATTCCAGGCGGAAGAACCTACATGTACAAAGGCATGAAGTCTCTTGGCATATTCAGGGACTGATCCTAAAGGGCATGATATGCCATGATAAAATAATTGGGGACTTTGTCCTAGAGGCAGGGAGCCCTTAAAGGTTTTTAAGTAATGGCATCATAATAATGTGTTTTAGAAAGACAGTATTGGTTGGGGTATGGAGAAAAGATGTGAATAGAAATGAAGAAGGGGGCCCAGTTAGGGGGCTATTTTAGTACTTTAGGCAAGAGATGAAGAGGGGGTGGCCCAAAGTAGTGTCTGTGGGGATGTTTCCTTCAGTCATGCACTAATTTAGTAACCATTTGAGGGTCTTCTGTGTGCTAGGCAATGGAACTACAAATAGAATAAAAGCATGATTCTCTTTGAGTCAGGGTAGTTGGGAAGATTGGTATACAAACATGCCGCTGAAATGTGTAACAAATGGAATTATAATGGTAATGCAAGATATAATTATAGAAGACAATAAGGTATATATTAATGGACCAAGTTAATGGAGCAGGATCTGGAGACAGATTGCCTGTGTTTGAATTCCAGCTCTGCCATTTATAGCTGTGTGTCATTGGATACATTGCTTCAACTCTCTGGGGATAGTAAGAGCAAAATCATAAAGTTTTAAAGACCTTAAATAATTATTAGAATGCTTGGCATATAAAGAGCTCAGTGAATGTTAAGCTGTTTCACAAAGAAGAGCATCCAGCTTGGATGGGTCAGAAATGGCTTCAGTGAAAGGCAGACACCTGACCCTGAGTATTCAGTAGGTGGGTGAGGGCAGGATACAGATGAGGGAAACTGGTGTATATAAAAGTACTGGAGTCTGAAATAACAAGGAGACTTGTAGGGACTGTAAGTAGGAGTGGTTGGAGCATAGACTACATGTGGGAGAGTAGAAGGAGATGGAATTCCAGAAATAAGCAGTCACTGAATAATAGTGGGTTTTGAATGCCATGCTCAGGAGTGAGGATCCACCGAAGAATTTTAAAGCAGCGCTCCATCTTTGCATTTTAGAGTGATTACTCCTATGGGGGTAATGGAGCAAATGGATTGGAGAGCCCAGATTCTCTTTTAGCAGGATGCCTAACTGAGATAAGAATATGCCTCTGTTGCAAATATCTAGAAAAGCTGGGTGATATTGAACTAACATTTCTTTGAAATGAATTCCTTAACTTGTGGGAAAAACAGGAAAATCTCCAGGTTCTAGGAATAAAAAGGGAACTAGAAACCAAAACTGTAATAAGCTCATGCTGTGTTGCCCTAGAGTGGGGTGAAGGTGTGGAGGGAGGGATTATTTCTGGTTTTCTGTTCCTGGTGGATTGAGTTTTAACCACATATGAAAAGGAACCAAAACTAAGACTTCTGCATAAAACTGGAATTCTTGATGTGTATTCAAAGTGAAGGGGTGGGTAGAAAATAATCTTGCTACTGGTACAAGCCAGTAATAAGAGATCTTGTCTTGATTTACTTGGGCTCTGTGCAGGGAGGAAATGGGGGAAAAGCTTTCTTGAGAAATTTAAGCACATGATGTATGCCTTGCTCATCTTTGGGATCTGAGTTTATATTATATGGTTTGAGTATCACTATGCTGAGAAATTAATATAAAAGCTAGCTCCAAACTAGTGATACCCGTGAGTCACCTGGAGAAAGGAAAAACAAGCCTCAAAGAGGTACTACCAACTCGGTCCAGAAGAGACTCTTTAAGAAGAGATAAGCCCAACCAAAGATGAACTTATAACTGAATGTGACACATGAGGAAACCATTTTCTGACATAAATGAGAGTTAGTAGATATGACAAGCAAGGGGATTCTGTCTCCAGGAACTGGGATGGTGGAATAGCAGCTTAAATAGTAATTGGTGCATTTTAAGTGACTAAAGATATTAAAGAATTAATTGAAATCTCGAGAAATGAATAAGACATTATGAAACAAGCACATTAAAAAAAAGAGCTAAACATAATGAAAAATATAGTGAGGCTAAAAAAAAGTTCAGTAAATACGGTAAGCACTAGTTTACACAGATGAAGAGAAAATCAGTAAGCTGGCAGAAATGTGGAAATCCTGAGGATGCAGAACAGTAGGATGAAGGAAAATCTGAAAGAGGCAAAAAGAAATGAAAGGTCAAGAAGACCCACTAATAGTTACAGAAGGAGAAGAATAGAATGCAAGAAACATGGAATTTACATTTTTTTTTTACGTTTTTTATTTATTTTTGAGAGACAGCGTGAGCGGGGAGAGTCAGAGAGAGAGGGAGATACAGAATCCGAAGCAGGCTCCAGGCTCTGAGCTAGCTGCCAGCACAGAGCCCGACGTGGGGCTCGAACCCATGAATGTGCGATCATGACCTGAGCCGAAGCCAGACACTTAACCGACTGAGCCACCCAGGTGCCCCGAAACATGGAATTTAAAGAGAAGATGACTTGAGAATATTTTGGAATTAATAAAAAGACATGAATCCTTAGGTTTTAGACTCATGAGGTCCTAGAAAAATTAAATGAGCAAAGCAAACAACTCCCGCTACTAAACACATTGCAATGAAACTGTAGAACACTGAAGGCACTTTAAAAAGCAACCAGAAAGAAAAGACAAAGGAACAACATACTGAAAGCAGACATCTTATAATCAACAAGAGAGGCCGGAAGGAAATGGAGTAATGTCTTCTCAGTGTGGAAAGATCTGAATTTTGTATTCAGCTAAGTTATAATTCAAGAGCGAGGGCAAGATAAAAATATTTTCCGATAAAAATACAAAGAATTTACCACACTGTTTCTGAAAGAATTATACTAAATAACATAAATCAGGAAGACAGAAATGTAATGGGAGAAAGTAGGATCCATGAAAACAAGGTGAACAAAGAAATGGGTAGGTAAACTACGGGAATATTGACTGTATAAAACAAAAATAATTATGACTAATATGTGGGGGTTAAAACCAAAGTAGGACGAAAATATCAGACAAGGATAAAATGTAAGCTAGGAGGGAAGGTGACCAGCATTAATGAGTTCTAAGATTCTATATATAGTTCAGGAGAATAGAGATATTGATTAACTTTAGGTGCTTGGTCAGATGCATATTAAAAATTTAAGGGTAACCACCAGAAGAAATACAATGTGTAACTTGATCTGCTGCATATATATATAGAACCATATACCTCCCAAATTAGAGAATATACATTAAAATTTTTTTTAATTTTAAAATTTTATTATTATTTTTAAACATTTATTTATTTTTGAGACAGAGACAGAGCATGAGCAGGGGAGGGACAGAGAGAGAGAGGGAGACACAGAATCCGAAGCAGGCTCCAGGCTCTGAGCTGTCAGCACAGAGCCCAATGTGGGGCTTGAGCTCACAAACTGAGATAATGACCTGAGCCGAAGTCGGATGCCCAACCGACTGAGCCAGCCAGGTGCCCCAAGAATATATATTCTTTTAAACAAACAGAACATGCACATAATTAGGCACAAAGAAAGTTTGAACAGATACCAAAGATTGTTATAAACACTATGTTATCTGATTCTAATACAATAAGAGTGACAAATGTAACCAGTCCCCCTTCCAATCCATGATTGGAAATTAGAAAAGCAAAAATAAACTTCTAAATAATGTATGGTGAAGAACAAAATCATGGAATTTGGAATATATTTAGAGTTGAGTGACAATGAGCTAGTAAACAACTATCTCAGAATCTGTGGAGTACAACTAAAGCAAAACTAAGGAAAATTTAAGTGCCTATATTATATTTCATTGAATCTTAAGATGCCATCATTTGTAAGATGTGCTATCATTTCTCACACTCTCTCTCTCAGAAAAAAATAACACATTAAAAAATTTAAAAAAAAAAAGGAAAAAAGGTGCTATCATTTACCAACCAGTGCTTTCCTATCACTCAGACTTTTTAACTTTGTACTTAAAGAGGTTAAAAAACATTTTTTTAATAGTTTATTTATTTTTGAGACAGTCAAAGAGCATGAGCAGAGGAGGAGCAGAGGGAGAGGGAGACACAGAATCTGATCAGGCTCCAGGCTCTGAGCTGTCAGCACAGAGCCCCACGTGGGGCTCGAACCCACCAATCGCAAGATCAAGACTTAGCCAAAGTCAGACGCTTAACTGACTAAGCCACCCAGGCACCCTGAAAGAGTTCTTAAAAATTTATTTAGATATCGATTTAACGTATCACTTGAGCATATATTTATAAAAGAAAGTGAAGTGACAAATCAGAACATTTCTGTGGCTTCTTCATATTTAAAGCCTGATTCTTCTAAATCATAGAGGTTTGTGTTTTTCCGTGTAGTATTGTTTACTGTGTCATTGAGCGCACTGGTGATACAGCATTTCTTAAGAGTGTTCCACAGCTCTAATATTTTTCTTTTTTTTTTAATTTAAAAGGTTAGCTAACATACTGTGCAGTATTGGTTTCAGGAGGAGAATTCAGTGATTCAGCACTTACGTTTAACACCCAGTGCTCATCACAAGTGCCCTCCTTAGTACCATCACTTATCTAGCCCTTCTCCTCCCTCCTCTGTCAAAACCAAAGTTTTTTTTATTTATTTTTATTTTTTTTTAATGCTTTATTTATCTTTGATACAGAAGAGACAGAGCATGAGAGGGGGAGGGTCAGAGAGAGAGGGAGACACAGAATCTGAAACAGGCTCCAGGCTCTGAGCCAGCCGCCAGCACAGAGCCCGACGCGGGGCTCGAACCCAGGAACATGAGATCTGACCTGAGCTGAAGTCGGAGGCTTAACCGACTGAGCCACCCAGGCGCCCCCCAAAGTTTGTTTTTTATTATATAACTTTTTTCTTTAACACTGCTGATACCCATCATGTTTTGTTGCTTGTGCTTTTTTGAGCTTGCCAAATGGCATCAAGAAAATGTTTTCAGATGAGATTTGTAGCTCTTCCTCTGATGGCCCTTACTGAGGTTACAGTTGTCTGATCACCAGGGATAACCACCAAATCATACATTTTTTTTGTGAGCTAACTCTTTAGTTGTCTACCTTTATACATAAATATGCAATGACGGTGGCATCATCACTGCTACCTGGCTGACAGTGATTACGACTTAAACTGTAAGAAACATCCAATTTCAGAGATGTTAATGTGAAGAAACGTAGGTCCTAGAATCTGTAAGGTATTTGAATTGAAGAAAACCTAAACATTATTGAGTTAAGTGGTGAACTGAGGAAATTAGAAAAGTAATGGCAGAGGGGAACCTGGGTGGCTCAGTTGGTTAAGCATCCGACTCTTGATTTTGGCTCAGGTTCTGATCTCACGTTCATGAGTTCCAACCCCGCATCGGGCTCTGCACTGACAGGTTCTCTTTCTCCCTCTTTCCCTCTCTCTGCTCCTCCCCCACCCTCATGCTCTCACGTGCACGCTCTCTCTGTGTTTCTCTCTCTCTCTCTAAACAAACATTGAAAAAAAAAGTAATAGATTAAACCCAAAGGAAGTAGAAGATAGGAAAGAAAAATAACAAATTAATGGAATAGAAAGTAAATAGTAAAGAGGATTAATAAAGCAAAAATCTAATATTACTGAAGGTACTAACATAAGATTTATATTATAGACAAATCTCTGACAAGATTGGTCAAAGAAAAAGAAAAACAAGAAGGCATAAATGATGTTAGGAATGCAACAGGGAATACAACTACAGATGTGATAAAGATATAAAAACTCCATAAATACAGAATATGGGCTTTATGCTGTGAATTTGAAATATTGTATAAAATAGTCAACTTACTAAAAACTGCAGTCTGTCACAGATTGCTTAAGAATAGAAAATATGATTAGAAATGTAACTAAAAAATAAAAATGAATAGTAAAATCTATCCACTTAGTATTATGTAGATAAAATAAGCAAAATCCGGAATGTGGGAAACTGCAGGACACATGGCCCATTTTCTTCCACAAATAACGTGAAGAAGGAGGAGGAAGAGGAAGAAGAAGAGCAATAGAAGGAAAACCTGTAGATGAAAAGACATAAATTCTAAGTGTGTGAACTTATTTGGATCCTGACTTGAAAAACTGTGAAAACATTTGACAGGAACTTGAATACTGTTTGGATGTTTGTTGGTATTACAGATTATGAAATGTTTAACATGACAGTAGTTTTCTGGTTATGTATTTTGTAAGAGTCTTTTAGGACAGATACTATAATGTACATAGGTAAGTTGATTTGATGTCTGGGGTTTGCTTCAAAATTATTCCTTCAAGGGGATTGGGGAGAGGTCATTGGGTGAATAGATGAAATATGATTGATAATGAATTGATTGTTGAAGCTGGGGGATGGATAGATTGGGTTTATTATACAGATCTCTCTAATAAATATTTGGGACTTTTCTGTAATAAAAGGCAGGAATGGGGCACTTGGGTGGCTCAGTCGGTTAAGCATCCGCCTGCTCAGGTCGTGATCCCATGGTTCGTGGGTTTGGGCCCCGCATCGGGCTCTGTGCTGACAGCTAGCTCAGAACCTGGAGCCTGCTTCGGACTCTGTGTCTCCCTCTCTCTCTGACTCTCCCCTGCTCGCGCTGTTTCTCTCTGTCTCTCATAAATAAATAAAAAAACAAAAATAATAATAAAAAAAAAAGGCAGGAAAGAAAATCTTATCTGGTTAGGAAGCACCAGACACAGGGTTTTACAGGTTACCTAAGTATTGCAGGATGCAGATTATTCTAGAAAATAAAAGTGTTTTCAGATTCCTTTTGGAAGGCTTTTACAACTTGGTATTAAAACATACAAGGACAGCATAAGAAAGGAAACATAAAGGCCAATCTCATGAATGTAGATTTAAGAAATCCCAAACGAAATATATACTAATCTAGTAGTACGTTTAAAAAAAAAAAAAAGTCACAACCAAGTACATTTGTTCCAGGAATAGCTATGGGTTCAGTTTAACATTAAGGATCTAATGTAATTTAGTATACAGCGTGTCAGTGAACTAGGTGAGAGTAAAATGATAGGATAATCTCAGTAGGTTCTTAAAAGAGCATTTGACAAGAGTTTACCGATCATTCATTATTTAAAAAGCTAGAACACCTGGAATAGAAGGAAACTTTCAAGTGGAACTTGTCAATAAGGATGAGTAGTGGCCAAGAACACTTAAGACAATTTTGGAGCACATTGCTTTATCAAATATTAAGTTATTATAAAGCCATATTAGTTAAAACAGTGAGGTACTGATGTCAGGGTAGTTGGATAACAGGTGCTAAATAATTAAAAAATCTAAAAAATAAAGAGTAACATGCCCTCACATATTTGAATTTGATAGGTGACAGATGACATTACAAATCAGTGGGGCGAAGATCCCATTTTCATTTGTTGTGGAAGGTGAGCTAATGTTATAGAAAACAAGAAAAAAAATAGATTCTTCCCTCATACTATACACAAAAAGTTAATTCCAAATGGATTAAATGTCAAACCATAAAACATAGAAAATACTAGCAATTGCTCTATGAAAATGAGGTAGTGAAGGATTCTTCATACAAATAAACAGCATAAAGGAAAAATTGATAATTTGGACACATGAAACCCTTCTGGGTTTTTTTTTTTTTTTACATTTATTTATTTTTGAGGGAGTGAGAGTGTGAGCAGAGGAGGGGCAGAGAGAGAAGGAGACGCGGTATCCAAAGCAAGCTCCAGGCTCTGAGCAAACGTTCAGCACAGAGCCTGATGTGGGGTTTCGGCTTGAACCCATGAACTGTGAGATCATGACCTGAGCCGAAGTGGGATGCTTAACTGAATGAACCACCCAGGTGCCCCAGACACTTCTGTATGATAATGTAAAGTAAAAAGATAAACCACAGGGTCGAAGAAAATGTTTTCAATGAAATAACTGATAAAAGATTAATATTCAAAATATGTGAGGAACCACAAATCACTACGACTCACACCTCACTAGAAAAATAGGGGGTTCAAATAGACATTTCACAGAAGAGGAAACTGAAAAGCTAATAAACATCTGGAGTTAGGCTCTATCATTGGTAATTAGGAAAATGCAAATTAAACCAATGATAAAGACTACCAGTCTGGCATAATTTATGATCAATTAATGATAATTAATGGGGAACTACATGCTGCCGGGGAAGTAAAAGCTGGGGAGCAGTTTGGCCACGCCTAGTAAGGCTGAAGAGCTATATTCCTTAACGTGTGACAATTCCGTTAAGAGGTGTGTGCCCTTTGTATGAATATGTGTATGACATTGTGATATATATTCATGTATATACACTTGTATACAAAGTTTTAAAAAATGCTAATTATGGTACTGGACAAAGTAGTAACAGCTGTCCTTGATAGGAAAAGGGATAAAGGGATAAACAATTATTGTTTATCTCTGTAGAGAAAACTATTGTTAATAATTATATATTTCCTGTCAGTCTTCTTACTAGCTTTTTTCCTATGCCTAAATATTATATATGATTTTTTAATGATAAGAATTAGTAAAAAGAAATTGTTTAACCTTCCTCTGATATACAAGGGTCAAATTGATGTTTAATCACTTCAGTGATTAGGGAAGGTTCTGTTGCCTTAGGATATTACTCACATGTATCCTGTAGTATCTGAAATTCCATACATGTTCTTTAGGTCCCTTGTTCTTGTGGTTCTCTTAAAATGCAGGTACCTTTGAAAAAGAGAAATAGATAAACTTGTTCATATAGGGTTGGGAGGTTTTTATCAGATTTATACATTCTTACGGTTGGGATAGTTTTGGAGAGGGAATTAGTGTTTATGGAGACTACTTTGTATCAGGTCCCATATGTTAGGTTTTATAGTTTATTTGCTAGACATTTATAGAGTACCTAAATGTGTAAGGCATTGAACTAGGTGCTTAAAACGGGTGGACTTGAAGAGAGCAAGAATATTTAGAGGAGAAATATTGAAGGAAGAAGAATTATCTTTCGCATTTAATAACTATGCCCGAGTCTATTTTAGAAGATTAGGTTAAAAATAAGTGTCAGACCATTGTGATAAAGATCTGTAAGGGAAGAAGAGTGCTGATTAGTCGTACTGATAAAGATGATGCAAGAGCATCCCAATTTCAACATCTCACTATTCTTTCTGGTTTTCCAGAGGAAACGGATAGTATTACTATGAAAATAGTTGTATGCAAAAGCTGAGCTTTTTTATCCCAGACTGATACTTTCCATAAAGCTGCTATTAGCTATTGTGATTTGAAAGATCCTTAGTTTTTAGGCTAAGTAAAGATAACGTTTGTTTATCAGATTATACCCATTCATTGAATTCTTTTGTGCCTATTATAAATTGACCCTGGAGAACCTTGGAGGTCCTTCCTGGTGACTTTATTAAGAGCAGTTTTGAGAGAGTGGTGGAACAAAAAAAAGGCCCCAATAGCATGAGTAAAGTGAGAAAGGAGAAACAGTGAATATATATACTACCCTTTGGAGGGTCTCCTGTAAAGGGGGGAGGTGGGGAGACAGGCCAGTACTTGCTGGAGGGCAAGAGCTCAGGACCTGTTTCTTTTTAAGATAGCTGATATTAAGTCATGTTTGTGTATTAGATTTCTGCGTTATCGTAGTAGAGAGGAAGACATTGGTGCTGGAGAGAGTAGAGAAAACTGATGAGCTAAGGTGAGAGATGTGATCTGGAACACTAGGGGGAGATTGGTTTTATACATGAATAGGGATATTCCTTCTATTGTGGGGACTCCTCATTGCTGTCCATATTTGGACAGTTTTAATGGTTTGAAAGTTAAGTTTTCTAGTGCATTAAAATCTGCTTCCCTAGTTTTAGTATTCATGTATTTAAAGACCATGATTATGTCTATCTAAATGGTAAACTTCTCAAATTAATCTCTTTGGTCCTCTTCCTCCCGTTCTAAAAGTTCTGATCATGCTACATTACTTAGAGTTCTTGTAATATAGTATGTGTTTTGACCTTTTGTCACCTATGACTGGTCTGCCTGGAAGACTATCTTCCTGTCAAATTATACTCATCTTTTCAGGCCCCGGTGAAATATTAAGTGCTCTGTGAAATTTTTTTCACACTCATAGAGGAGTCCGTTATCTTCCTTTGTGCCACCTCACAGCGTATGTGTCACTCACGTCACTGGATTTCAGGTCCTCATTTGTGTCCACTCATCTGGTACTGCAGTGAGCTCTCTGAGGTCAGAGATTATGTCTTTATGTATTCAGCACTTAATATGGTACTTAGAATGTGTTAGATACATAGTAGATGTTTAATGGAGGAAAATGAGTCCTTAAAAAAATCTCTAAAAGTTTTCGATTATATGTCATGATTCCTTTACTTTCTGAGAGGTCATCTTGAAATCTGCAACTCAGAGGTGACTCTCATACTTTAAATAATACCTGACTAATGCAGACTGTGGTGAGGCTTACTGTCCCTCCATCTGTCCCTTCTCTCCCCTCCTCTCCTCTTCTCTCCTTTCCTCTCCTTTCCTTATGGAGAGACAGGGAGGGGGAGAGGGATAGAGAGAATCTTCAGCAGGCCCCATGCCCAGTGCAGAGCCTGAGCCAGGGCTCCATCTCATGACCCTGAGATCATGACCTGAGCCGAAATCAAGAGTGAATGCTTACATGATTGAGCCACCCAGGTGCCCCAGGATGTTGACTTCATAGTACTGCTAAAGATTGCATTAGCCTTATTCATACTGAATTTGTCAGCAACAAAGCTGGTTTCTTCCCCCCACCTTTTTTTTTTTTGGAATGAACTACGTCAAGCCATCTTCCTCATCACATGATTTACCACAAAATTTTTAAGCTTGAAGATAACTTATTTCCAAGTTTGGTTTGGTTTTTATTTTTCTGAATAGCAGTGGACTTATTTTCCCTTAACTCCCTTCTGTTTTGCCATTTCTCTTGTGTGTTGTCTATGTTTGGTTCTGTAAAACTATTATAATAAAACCTCAAAAGACTGGACTTTACTAAGGTTTACCTTTGCGTTAATTATAAAAAGCTTTGTTAACTTCAGCTTCCTTCAGACAATAAATCCTTTGGAAGACTTTAGTATAAAATGGAGCTAATGGTATTAAAGACCTTTCTCATTGGTTCATTCAACAAAAATTGTTTAGGTCACTGTCTTACACTGAGACACATACCTAGCTAGAAATCATCCCTATCTTAGAGGAAATTTCCTAGTTTGGGGAGGCAGAGGCAGAGACAAGTAATAACATAGGTAATAAATGCTTCTACCATTGAGAGAAGTGCAGAATGTTATGAGGGACTACAGGAAGCTGATGTAATTCTCTCCTGGTTAGTGGGAAAAGCTTCACAAAGGAGAGGGTGATGGATCAGGTTTGGAAGTAATCACTATACGTGAGAAGGAGAAAAGTCATTCTGGGAAGAGGAAGTGGCATATATAAAGTCATAGCGGGGACAGGGTATGGCACATCCAGAAAGTGAGACTTGTTAAAGCTAAGGAGGGGAGAGGTATTGTGGGAATGGGAAAATGTGATTGGAGTGATAGATTGGGTACTGTCTATAAATCTTGCAAGCAGAGGGAAGCCAGGGGGAAGATAGGGCAAGGTTTCTCTCTGTTTTATGGAAAACCAAAGAAGCAGTGTTGATGATAGATGGAAAAACAGAGAGTCCAAGAGAGCAATTAGGTACAGAATTTGTACCAAGTAGATATTGGAGGATGAGATGAGAAAAGCAACCCTGTTTTGGTAGGTAGTACTCCCATTGTACAGATGAAGAAACACAGGCTCTGTGAGGGTAAAGACTATTAATATTTATCCAGTGGGTGGTAGATTTGAATGCATGTGGTAGCTCCAAATCCTGCACTCTTTCTAATTTTGGTATCATTCCACCTTGTAAACTAGTGCGAATGATTCTTTGCCTCAAACAGGAGAAATTAAGTCCAAAGGGTTTTGTACTAGGATGATGGATAGAGTGGAGACAACCATATGTGGTGGCCTTGTTCTGCCTAGACCCACGGGGCCTCCATGTCTGCAGCATTCCTATACCTGTATTTGCTTCTATGACATCTTTTACTGTATGTCTCCTGTTGCTTTGACTGTGCTGATCTAATGCAGGCTGCCTAACCGTGTCTAGTTGTTTGGGCCATTTCGGGCTGAATAAGGAAACTTACTGCTTTTACTCTTTTTCTTTAATACCTGCTTTTGCAAATTCTGTTGATCTCTATGTACTCTCTTACTTTGTCTTTCTCCAATCCATGTGTCTAGTCAGTTTGGGCTATTATAACAGAATATCATGGACTGGGTGGATTATAAACAACAGAAATTATTTTCTCATGGTCCTGGAGGCTGGGAAGTCAAAGATCAAGATGCTAGTAGATTTGGTGTCTTGTGAGAGTCCACTTCCTCATTCACAGACTGTCATTTTCCTGCCACGTCCATCCTCACTCGTTGAAGGGGCCGGGGAACTCTCTAGCATCTGTGTCATAAGGGCACTAATCCCATTCATGACGGCTCTGCCTTCATGACCTAATCACCTTTGCAAGGCTTCACCTCTAAATGCCATCACACTGGGGGTTAGGTTTCAACATATGAATTTGGGGATTATGCAAACATTTAGCACCAGGCATTGATAACTAGAGTGAGCAGGCCAGAATCAGCCTGCTGCTAATTTTCGTAAATAAAGGTTTTTTTTTTTTTTGAACACAGCCATACTTATTGTCTATGGCTGCTTTCATGCTACAATAACAGAGTGGGCAGAGACCTTATGGTCTGCAAAGCCTGAAACATTTACTATTTTGCTATGAGTTTATAGCCTTGGGCTTCTCTTTATTCATGGTACAAATCAGGTTAATGTTTTAAGCTAAGGGAGCAAGATGCAACTTGAAATTTGAATATTTCATTAATTTTTATTAGCAGTTAATTTGGTAAGTACTTTCCCATTGTCCCACTAATATACATGTATATGTATGTACATACATATATATATACACACTAATATACATTTACATATATGTATATATACACGTATGTACACTTATATATATATAAACACTTTGGTGCCATTGTTTTTCATTGAATTCCATGTGTTTTCCTATAATTCTAAGAAATTTATATCCCTGATATATATCCCTATATCCTTATAGGAAAGTTTCTATATTTAATAAATATCAGTTATGTAGCCAACACTGTACCAGACACATTACGTTAAATCATGTTTAAATTAACCATTCATAATAGTTTAAGGGAGTTATTGTTATCCTTTTGGGAATGGGGAAACTGAGGGCTAGAGAAGTTGTAGTGTGCCCGGGGTCTAACCGATATATGAGAGTATCTAAGTGGTCTCCACAGCCTGGGGTTTTGTATTTAACAGGAATACTCATATGGCTGGTAAAGTGTTATATTAAAAAAGAAAGTATTTAACTGAGTGACCAACCCAGGCAGGCATTCCTGATAGAATCACAGAAGTTCCTCCTTCATACTCTATGCAGGGGGTATCCTGCCCAAATTTGGCATTGTTACCACTTAAAAGTAAAGAACAACCTATTTCCCAAGCATGTGGGATAACAGGTTTTATAGTTTATTAATAGTCTTACCATATTAATAAGATTAAATATGTTAGTATTATCATTGCTGCCAACAGAGTGAAGTTTAGATTCCTTAGCCTAACTTCATAGAGAACCTTGTTGAAGGTTCTCTATAATCTGGCCCCAGCCTACCTTTCTGGCCTGTATAGCCCTCCTGTACAACC
Source organism: Suricata suricatta (assembly GCF_006229205.1). Taxonomy (NCBI): domain Eukaryota; kingdom Metazoa; phylum Chordata; class Mammalia; order Carnivora; family Herpestidae; genus Suricata; species Suricata suricatta. Next base: position 56,167,198 of record NC_043710.1, read on the forward strand.
TTTCTGTTCTAGCAAAATGTATTTATTCACTGTCCGGCCTTTATACTTCATGTTTTGTTCACATGAATTGCTTTTTCTCCATCTTTTTACTTAACAAAATTTTACCAGTGAGACTCCCCTTTGTCCCATCTTAAAGCCTTTTTCTCCTTCCTAGGCCTGGTTCTCTTCCTCCTGTGCGTGAATGATGTGTATTGCAGTGTTTGTTTGTAAGCTTCAGTAAGCAATTGTTTATTTTGTGACACTGCATCTGTCATCATCTATGTTATTTAAATCCTTTTAAAAACTTTTTATGAATTTGTCTTCGCTAATAAGCGATATTATAAATGTTTTTGGGGAAAGAGTTTCATGCCTTTTATTTTTAATTTCGCGGGTTTTTAAAAAAATGTTTGTTTATTTTGAGAGAGCATATAAGCAGGGGAGGGGCAGAGAGAGAGAGAGAGAGAGAGAGAGAGAGAGAGAGAGAGAGAGAGAGAGAATGAGTCAGTCCTTAGTAGGCTCCACGCTCAGTGTGGAGTCTGAAGCAGGACTTGATCTTATATTTGTGAGGTAATAACCTGAGCCAAAATCAAGTTGGATGCTCAACCAGCTTAGCCACCCAGACACCCCTCGAGTTTTTATTTAAATTCCAGTTAGTTAACATATAGTGTAGTATTAATTTCAGGTGTCATGCCTTTTTTGTGTGTGGTTTTTCTTCCCACAGCAACCCCCTTCCTCTTCACTGATCATTCCTGCTTTAATTTCCTAATCTCTGGAAGCTTTTTTCATTATTCTTACATACTTTTTATACGATAACTTAAAATGTTACCACTTATATTTTTGTTCCTTTTGTGACTTCTACATTTAAATTGCTGTTTCTTTTTCCACTTGTTATTGCTATTTCTGTGTTTAGTGTTTTTTAAGCAGGCTTTATGCCCAGTGTGGGGCTTGACCTCACAATTCCCAAGAGTTGTACATGCTACCAACTGAGTCAGCTACATGCCCCTGTTTAGTGTTTTATTTTTTTTTTATGTTTGAAATGATAAGGCATTGAGTCTGGCAACTTGCATCTCTCGTTTAATCTAGATGGTTCTCTATCTTTCTAATTATTTGTTTTACATATCCCATTATTTAAAAGTCCTTATATATAATTTTAATGGCAGAATAATCATGTATCACATAGACTGTGTAATTAGCCTAACCATTCTCTCAATATTGGCCTTTTAGGTTATTCTCAGTTTTTGTTTTGCAATTATGAATAGGTTGCAATGCAAATCTTCTTAGGTAAAAGTTTTTATGTATTTTAGATTATTTTCTTAGATTCCTGGAGATTAACTATTAGGTTAAAAGTTGTAAGCATAGTACATGTTCTTGGTATGTGAGCTGTGACATTTTGATTTGATTAGTTCTTTGCCAAAGGATCGTTTTAAAATACAAGCAGTGTAAATTCATGTAGTGGTAATCTGTGGTGTTAATTACAGTACTTAAAGAAGCAGTCTTAAAGTTTGGCATTAACATTTTATTAGCTTTTAACTTTTTCTCTGTGCCCTGCTTTCTCCCAGGTAACCACTCTTTATATTGCTTGCTATAACCTGTTACTTGTCTTGAACAAGTGGGTAAATGAACAATTGCATTAGTTTAACAGTTATTACTTGGCTGTCATCTGTCTCTTAGCATTAGGAGTAAACCAAAATATAGTAGATAAAATGGAAAACATTTTAGTTTTAAAATGGGTTTGTGGTTCACTCTGCATGTCTCCACCTTCCTGATTCTAAATGATATGCTTAATTTAACATTAAGATTTCTCCTTTCACATATTCCATTTGGTAGAGGTGGTTTGGTGGATAATACGAGCAGGTAGCCTTGAAATTAATATGGATAATGGCCTCTTGTTTCCTGCGTATCTCTGCACTTACATATGTTTTGTTATAGAAGATGTACTTGGATTCATTGTCTTCATTTTGCTGTTGTGCACCTCTACCTCTTGCTGTTCCATGCAGCTCTTTTTTTTTTTTTAAGATTTTATTTTTAAGTAATCTCTACACCCAACATGGACTCAAACTTACAACCTTGAGATCAAGAGTCACATGCTTTACTGACTGAGCCAGCCAGGTGCCCCTGTTCTATGCAGCTCTGACATGTTTAGTTTTATAACTCTTTGACATTCTATAATTGTCTCACCTAAGTATGTTTTTCCTTCCCTAGTAAGATTTTAAGTTTCTTTAGGACTTGGAACACAAATATTTTACCTTTACTGTGTTCCTCTCTTGATTTTCTCACAGGAATATTCTCTACTTCTGTATTCTTCCTCACTGCTCTTTCCTTCTTAGTAATGGTCTGTCATCTCATGATAAAAAATTGTCTTTTCCAGTGCTTATGAAAAAAATGTAGATTTTGCTTCTGGCTATGATGGAGCAGATTATATCAGACCAAAACTTCTGCTGAGAATAACTAGAAAAGCCTGATTTTAAAACATATCTATATGAAGGCATTGATAATGTTGCCAAAGCAGCCAGGACTTCAGGAATTTGTGGTTTCTTGGCAAATGGAAAGTGTAACTTTAAGAGGTGAAAAGGTAGCAAAGCTTTCTTTATGGGGCTGGGGATACAAAAATTGTAGTTTAAGGCTGCCAGAGCAACAACTTGAGAGGCCAAGATCCCGGAGAGAAAGGAGGTACATTTCCCCACTCCCCTTCCTTCCCCCTCTACCTGCTTTTTTTCTCTTAAGGATTTGTTGATTCCTGAACTGTGGAGGGTAACCAAAAAAAAAAAAAAAAAAAAAAAAAAAAAGGCTAAGAACCTTCCCAGAAAGCTACTGAAAAGCAAAGCACTCTTGTAGCAGTTCTTCAGTGGAGAGAAGAGTTGAAGACCTTCCAAGGAAGGTAGTCTTGGTGAACACCCAGACTCTCAGTTAGACCCTAGGAGGGCTACAAAGCATGGTAAGCTTTACAAGTTTTACAAAGACTGCAGCCAGCCTTGAATCAGCTCATGTCCTGATTTTATTATGAGGTGATCTGCTCTCATTCTAAATGCTTATGGAGAATATGATGAATCCTCTGTAGGAATGTAGTATCTTCCAGAGCCTCTACAGTTTTTCATATACAATGAATGACATTCTAATAAAAATTACCAGGTATACCAAGAAACCAGACCAGGAATAAAAACAGACAGTATAGAAATAGATTCATGTTATCCCAGTCATCTGATAATTTATTCAGTTTCTCTAATTGAAGGATATTTAGGTTGTTTTCAGTCTTTAGTATTGTTAGGACCCACAGTGAACATTCTTGTACATACATCTTTGTACACATGTATGATATATTTTTAAGATAAAGGATACCTTTGCTAATTCTTGTCTGTCAAACTCTTTGATCTTTGCCAATCTGATAAAAAAGTGTTTTGTTTTAAAAGTTCTTAGTATCTTAAAATATGAGTGAAATTGGACACATTTTAATGTTTGTAAGTCATCTGAGTTTATTTTTAAATATTCATTTCGGGAGAGAGAAAGAGTACATGCAAGAAGGGGAGGGGCATAGAGAGAGGGAGAGAGAATTCTAAGCAGGCTGTACGCTTTATTCTTTAGGGGGCCAACCTCACAAACCCCAAGACTATGTCCTGAGCCAAAATCAAGAGTTGGATGCCAACCCCTGAATTTACTTCTTACTATAAGCTGCCTGTTGATGTTGTTTGCCCATTGTTTTAGGGTTTTTAGGCCTTAAAAAATTATTATTAAGGAAGCAATAAGGAATAGCAGATAAGAGCACAGATTCTGGAGCCAGATTGGTTGGGTTCAAGTCATAGCTCTTTCACTGATAGCAGCACAGCCTTGGGCAAATTAAATGCTCTATAAAATTGGAATAATAGTATCTCCCCTTTAGATCATTATAACAGTTAGGTGAGTTAATAAATACAAAGTGCTTAGAGATGAGCCTGGCATAGTATGAAGTGTTACATAGCTGCCAGCCCTCGTAATGGTGCTGCAGGTGGTGATAGAGATGGAAGTTACCCAAAGAGATTTTTTTTATTTGCCCAAGGACAACTAGCTAGTAAGTATGAGTATTCAAATTAAGATCTAGGTCATGGGAGCTGAGTCCAAAGTTCTTGTTCATCCTGATGTACTGATAAGAAATTGAATGTACAGGGGTGAAAACTCAAGCATAGCCAGGTACCAAGGAATGATTAACTCTGGATTTGGGAGTTGTTAGGGTTAACATCTTCCCCGTACAGCTGAATGAGTTTCTTTTTCTAGTTTTGTATTGAGTATGATTTGACAATGATAGTTCATTCTTGAGGTTTTGGTACAATTAGAAAAATGCCTGTCTTCTATTTTGTTTGTTTGCCTTTATTAGTAACCCAGTCACCCCACCCCAGAGAAAATCCTTTTCAGGAAGGACCTTCAAGAAGTATAGCTGCTCCAGTTCGCATTAGGCTGAATGCAATACTCTGTTTAGGTCATCAGCCACAGGGATGTGTCATTCTTAAGGCATCATATCCTTAGAGAGTTTCTCTTCCTATTAAAATAGTAGTAGTTGGAAGACAGGCATTAAGAAAATATTACAACCATTGGATTCATTACAAATACCAAGATACCTAGCACCTCAGCGACACCTGAAGTAGTTTCTAGCTTGTCTTTTCTGTGCAGTGAAGGAAAGGTGAGTAGTTGTTTCTGTGCTACTGAAACACTTAAAACTCCCTATGGAAGCTGGTGGAGGAATTGGGTTTGGGACTAACTTCTCTGGACTAAGGAGGGTAGTGGTGTTGTTAGTCTCCCACATTATCAATATTCACCAAAATATTAGATTTTTTGCCAAGGATGAGCCTACAATGCCGCCTTATAATCATAAACTTTAATAGAGTATTTCAGAATTTAGAGAAATCCATTGAGTAGTAAATTAAAATGAAATGACAATATTGTTACTGAATCATTAACTTTAGAAGTTATCTAGTGTGTCGCCACCCTTGTCTCTCCGGTCAAAACTGAGATCTAAAGAGATTTTAATTTCAGTCCATGGTGTGTGTGTGTGTGTGTGTGTGTGTGTGTGTTTATTTCTCAGGAAAGCCAAGATCACCTAGTTATGATGATTCACCAGCAGTACTAATAGGACCCAGGATACCGCCACACTCATGGCTATGAATTATAGTGAAGGATGCAAATCAGAATGAGCAAAGGCACATGGAACAATGTTCGGGGAAACCAGATGAAAGCTTTCAGAGTTCTTTTTCAGTTAGGTCACACATGTTTAAATTCCCTAGCAACAAGCTGTTATAACGTGTGAAATGTTGCCAACTAGGGAAACTCACTAGACAAGAGTTTTTATTAGGGGCTGATGATGGGCGCCCTTTGCCTAGCAAGTACCAAAATTTCAGATTCCCAGCCCCAAAGAAGGTATTCACCATAACTGTATTTTTTCTATAAACAATTTAGATGTAGTAAACCTATACTTCATCATTTGGGGCGGGGTTGGAACTCTCCTGAAATCCAAGTTCCTAGGCACCGGTCAGCCAAGGGCCAACCTTGTAAGTGGGCATTTTAAGATAGGCAGTGAGGCCTTCTATGTTAATTCTTTTCTACAGTGTGTGTGTGTGTGTGTGTGTGTGTGTGTGTGTGCGCGCGCGCGCGCACGTGTGCAACATTTAGCATATAGTGTACTTTCATTAAATGTTAGCTGTTTTTATTTATTATAGGGATTCTTCACTGATTACTACTACTTCTATTAATTGTGATCTTCTGCATTTCTAGGAGGTAGGTTGGCCAGTATTTTGATCTTTATTTGATAGATGAAGAGACCAAGGCAAAGAGAAACGTTGGCACTTCTAAATACTTTCACTTAATTAACAGAGGAGGTATCAGAATATAATATGTTATTTTTGCAAGTCCGCATCTTTATCGACAGGATTTTTTTTTGCCTTGTTGACATTTCTGGAGGGAATTAGTAAAATGGGAAGTAGGATTCGATATTTAAGTTAATGTCATGTTGGACCAATTCACAACTTTTTGGATTTATGTAATTTGTAAACTTTTGGACATGATGCCATTTAATGTAACACAGTTCTGTTGGGGCAAAAAGTGATCTTGACTGTTTAGCGTTTTATATTGTTAAGGCATTAAACATCATTAATCTTTAAAAAAATTTTAATGTTTATTATTTTTGAGAGAGACAGAGCATGAGCATGAGCAGGGGAGGGGCAGAGAGAGAGAGGGAGACACAGAATCTGAAGCAGGTTCCAGGCTCTGAGCTGTCAGTACAGAGCCTGACGCAGGACTCAAACTCACGAACCATGAGATCATGACCGGAGCCAAAGTCAGACACTTAACCAACTGAGCCCCCCAGACACTCCTAAACATTATTAATCTTAATCCAAGATTAAGCTATCTATATTAGTACTGAATTTGGTGAATGTAAATGGTACTTTACCTCTACCGTATCCATTACCTTCTACTCTCAAATAAGTCAAGGCCCAGTAAGATTTCAGTCAGTATACTGAGTTCCACTTGGCCTTATATATGAACTTTGATATTTCTTAATAGGTGTCTGAAGTTTAACTTGAATTTAACTTGCAGTGTAATACTTATCAAAGCAATTGGATAATTATATTTTTTTGTTGTAAGTTGTACTTGCAGGTAAACCAGACCACACCACAGCTTTTCTCTCTCTCCAATACCAGAGACAATTTTATAGTTAGTGGATTTTATCGCATGCCACTCTACTGCCTGAAATAGTTTATAGTGTTTTCACTTTGATTACACTCATTTGATCCTCAAAATGGCCTGTCATGATATTCTGATTTAACAGAAGAGGAAGTAGTTGAGATGACTTCTCCAAAGCTCTGGAAACTTCTAAGTTGGGGATCAGGCTTTTAACTTTGTATTATTTACACTATGTAATGAAGATGGTAAGCTCTTTGGACATTTTGTTCTAAATGTTAGCAAGACCATTTAGAGAAAATAAATTCTCCAACAGTAAATAAGAATTGTTATTATTTCCACCAAGTCACCACTAAAATATTTTTGGTTCCTTGTGTTGGATAGTAAGCTTATAAGCCTGAATAAGATTATGTTCCTCATATTGCTCCCCAAATAAAAATAAAGATTCAGAATTTTTAAAAGCACACAGGAGAAGAATCTTATACTTTGTACCCAAAGAAACTATGATAGAATTTGCTATTATATTTTGGCCTGGGGGAAGTCTTTCCAATTGTACAAAAAATACTGAAGCCATAAAAGGAGAAGTTTGATTAATACAACTACATAAAAACAACCACTATAAGCAAAGTCAAGACAAATGATAGACTAGGAAAAGTATTGCTAGTCATATGACATAGGGCTAATTTTCCTTAGAGAGAGAGAGAGCTTTAACGGAGAGAGCTTTAACAAATCCAAGAAGAAAATGTTAATATAAGGAGTAAAGGAAATGCATAGATGTTTCATATCAAAGTAAATACAATTTAGGCAAACATGAAAAGTACTCAAATTCACTCATAAAATATGTATGTAAGGTACAGAGTTTCACCTATTAGATTGATAGAACTAAAGAGTTTCAACACTTGTTGTGTCGGAAAAGGTACGAGGAAATGGCACTCTTAAGCATTGCTGATGGGGACTTAAATCAGTATAGACCACCAGAAGGAAGACTTGGTATTGTCTGTCACAATTACAAAAGCATGTAGGTACATATTCTTTGACACAATAACTCTAATTCCGACAATTTAATCTATGAATATACTTACAAAATGATATGCAGGCAAGATGATCCATTATAGCATTGTTAGATAGTCTTTGGAGATTTGCCCCCCCCATACCTGTATTTTGGTTCTCCTCTTTATTCTTAGTATTATGTCTTCTCTCTTTCTCTCTCTCTTTCTTTTTTTTTTAAATTTAATTTATTTTTTGAGAGACAGAGACAGCACGAGCAGGGAATGGTCAGAGAGAGAGGGAGACACAGAATCCGAAGAAGACTCCAGGCTCTGAGCTAGCTGCCAGCACAGAGCTCAACACGGGGCTGAAACCCACAAACCATGAGACCATGACCTGAGCTGAAGCTGGACGCTCAACCGACTGAGCCACCCAGGCGCCCCATGTCTTCTTTTTTCTTAACCTGTTTTACTAGAGCTTGCTTTATTGGTCATTTCATAGTTCCATCTAAAAGATGCAATCAGCCAGTTTTCTGTTTTAATCAGCAGAAATCTACTCTGGCAAACTTAAGAAGAAAAAGAATTTATTGAAAAAGAATATTGGGTAATCCAGAATAACCAGCCAAGAAGCTAGAAAACTTGGCTTGGAAAATAGCAGCTAGGATCCAAGAGCTAAGTCTGTAAAATAGGAATTCTTTGAAAGTTCTTTGTGACCTAGTGTATTTTTAATTGTTCCTTGTTTACTTTAAGGAATATATATTCTATTCATTGCATGCATACATATATATAAAATATCAGGATCAAGTTTGTTAACTTTTTTGTTCAGTTTTTCTACATTTTTACTACCTTTTGGTCTACTTGATCTGTTTTTAATTGTGGTGTGTAAAAATTTCTTACTATTATTTTGGATTTCTTAATTCTTATAATCTTACTAGGTTTTTTCTGCTCTGGTATATTATGTTCATACAAGTTTGTGATTATCATATCTTTGTTGGGTTGCCCCTTTAATCATTATTTAACTTCCCTCTTTATTCCTATTAATGGTTTTCTCTTGGTTTTGCCATTTACTAGTTTTGTGGCCTTAGGCAAGTCATCAAGCTCTCATTTTCCTTCTTGTAAAATGGGTATAATACCTACCTTATAAAGTTTCCATGAAGATTCACTGAGAAAAGATACGTGAAGTATTTTACATGTGATAAGTTCTCCATAAATGGATTGAAAGTACTTTATTGCCTTAAGGGTTTTCTTTTTCCTCTCCTTCTCCTTCTCTATTAAAGCATCAGATTTTAAATACTGTTTGCCTATAATTGGAAATGTGCTTAAGGGATATGATGAAAATAGTCATCAGGACTTTTTTTAAGTGAGTGAAGGTGGTGGAATGTTTGCCTCCCACACGCAGAGTCTAACAGTTCTCTAGTACTTGTAGGCCCTTTAAGTTACTGCTCCCCGCTTCTGCATTAGATCCAGTGTTTCTAACCATCTTCCACATTTCTTAGGTATGCTAGAGTCTTTCAGAATAGTTGAAACAACTGAAAAAGGGCAAAAGCCAATTTTTTTGAGGACCCTAACTTCTACAACAAATATTTATCAACCTTAGTGGGATACAGTGTTCTTAGTAAGTCTTAAAATTAATACTTTATTTTGATCACTACATATACACAGAGTTATATAGAAGTATCACATTTAAGAAAGCAGAAATGTGTACTTTCCCCTTCCTTTTTGTTAGCATTTAGAACTTATTTATTTATATTGAGAGAGAGAAAGAGTGCACGTGAGTGGGGGAGGGGCAGAGGACAAGGGAGAAGGAGAATCTTTTTTTTTTTTTTTTTAATTTATTGCCAAGTTGGCTAACATACAGTGTATACAGTGTGGTCTTGGTTTTGGGGATAGATTCCTGTGATTCATGCTTACATACAACACCCAGTGCTCATCCCAGCAAGTGCCCTCCTCAATGCCCATTACCCATTTCCAGAGGAAGAATCTTAAGCAGTCTCCATGCCCAGCATGGAGTCTGATGTGGGGCTTGATCTCACAACTGTAAGATCATGACCTGAGCCAAAATGAAGAGTCAGATGCTTAACTGAATCAGCCACCCAGGTGCCCCTAGAACTTATCTTTTATTCTTGTTCTTAATTTGGATTTTTATCATCTATTTATATTATCCATGTGTATTATATCCTGTGGTCCTGGATATCTTGGATTTAAAAATATACAGAGATAAGGGAAGAAAACAGAATTTCAGCTAAGAAAACAGCATAGAAGGCTTAAAAATACATGGCATGGTGGGGGGCACTTGTGGGGAAAAGCACTGGGTATTATATGGAAAGCAATTTGACAATAAACTATTTTAAAAAGTAATAAAGAAAAATAAGTATGTTACAGAGTAAAAAAATGATTAAATATATATATATATATATATATATATATATATATATAGAGAGAGAGAGAGAGAGAGAGAGAGAGAGAGAGAGAGAGAGAGGGAGGGAGGGAGAAAGATGTCTTTGGATGGCCTTGAATGTTAGGCCATCTGTAGGCCAATAAAAACCACAAAGGCCTTAAGGGTAAAAAATCAGGTTATATACTAAAAATACTCACAGGTTATATACAGGAAAATACTCTCCCCGCAACGGCAGTGTTGAAAAAGAAAAAAAATACAGTGTTATGAATAAAACTTCAGCTCATTTAAAATGTTACTTGGTAACATTAAACTAAGAACTTTAAGTATAGTTTTCCTTGAGGTCCTTTAACATGTTATTTTATCAGTGGGGCCCTTCCAGACCATTCTATGTAAAATAATTTTTTTCTCTCGACCTACATTTATTTTCCTCCATAACAGCACCGCCAGTGGTATTATGTACACACATGTTTGTTTATTGTCTGTAAGATCGTAAACTCCATGAGAGCTAGGGCTTTTGTGTTCAGTGCTTAGAACTGTGCCTCACTTATATCCTTTAATAAATATTTGTTAACCAATGAATGACTATTCAGATTAAGATGACTACAATTTTTTCTATGGTTTATAATGTGAGGACAGCAGTAGGACAAGGTTTGGTGTTCTTTCCTAGAAAGTTCTGTTAAAAAGTGTTTCTTTTCTCTTTCCTCCAGAGTTTATATTCAGAGCACCAATCAAATTAAGTAAACCTGGGGAACTTCGTGAGGAATATGAAAGCCTGAGAAAGGTATAGTATACTCATTAGCATACCACTCATTTTCTTAAAGTAAATTGAAATGATGACATTAAAGAATGCTTAGTTTTCTTAAAATTTACAATGCAGAGCCGATCTTTCTCTGTACCACCTTATACTGTAGCTATAATGGAAGTAGAGTAAACCTTAACTCAGAACCCTTTTAGCTAGTCTTTCAAAGATGAAAATGTAGCTCACCAGGACTGTCTTAGGCCTGCAGCAGTAACTGGCCATCAAGAAGGGTATTCTTGGCATTTAAATGTTGGTTAAAAGCTAACACTTAAGCTTTAATAATAATAGCTTGTATTATTTTTCCTTATCTTGCAGAGTTCCTCTAATTACATGTAATTGGTGTTATCTTTTGTTGCTTTTGTTCTGATGTGTACTCCAGAAGAACTGTAAGGCCATTCAGAGGGTAGTGAAATGATTTCCTAGGTAGAGAATGTTTATCACTGGGAAAGCTTTTAGCTATGTCCCCATCATCTTATTTTTGATGTTCTCAAGCTAATTGTCTGGGAATCACTTAGACAATTAAGATGTCAGAAAGGCTGGTAGTAAGAAGACTGTTACAGGATGTGTATCATCCTTCCCCAGCGCTTTCCCTGCACCGTACTTTACACACCTCTGTGAATGATTCTACATGTGGATATTTAATGTGTTATGAAGGTAAATAATCCATTTAGTCGGAATCAGACATCATCATAAAACAGGTGAGAAAGTAACATTATTGAGACATTTTAGATTGAATGGAAAATCAGTAGTTAAGGTCATATGAAGAAGGAAATAGAGAACTCTGCTTAATTACTATACATTTTTTTTGACTTTCTCTTTTCAATGAGAGTGTCAAATGTTGACCTGAGTCCTCATGCTCCTTTTATTTTATTTTATTTATGTATGTATTTATTTTAAAATCATGACCTAGACACTTTAAAAAAATTTTTAAGTGTTATTTAAGTTTATATTTGAGAGAGAGAAAGACAGAACATGAGCCAGGGAGAACAGAGGAAGGGAGACACAGATTCTGAAGCAGGCTCCAGGGTCTGGGCTGTCAGCACAGAGCATCATGTGGGGCTCGAACTCATGAACTGTGAAATCATGACCTGAGCCAAAGTCAAATGCATAACCAACTGAGCCACCCATGCGCCCCTTATTTATTTATTTTTAATGTTTGTTTATTTTTGAGACAGAGAGAGAGACAGACAGGCAGACAGACAGAAAGAGCGTGAGCAGGGGAAGGGCAGAGACAGAGGGAGACAGAGAATCTGAAGCAGGCTCCAGACTCAGAGCTGTCAGCACAGAGCCTGATGCCGGACTCAAACTCACAGACTGTGAGATCATGACCTGAGCCAAAGTCAGATGCTTAACCAACTGAGCCACCCAGGCGCCCCGCCTCTTGCTTCTTTTATATTAGTATTATGAGGGTGCTTTGGTTTCTGTTTTTAAATCACTTACAAATTTTTTTTTCTACAATGGAAGAAATTAGTTTTAGCGACCACATCAAAAGAAACACTGATTCTTCTTAAATAAAATTCCATAATCTATAGATATTTAATTCTGATATACCTTTTTACAAAGAATGTGTAGTTTTTAAAGCAGCTATCAGCTTGAAGATAAAGAGAAAACAAGGATTGGAGATAGAAAAAAGAGGTAAAACAGAATGCATAGTAAGAGTTGAGGTTATTAGTAAGCTTTGGGAGACAGAAGGAAACCTTGAAGAACAGTGCTTTTATTCTTATTAGGAAGGAGGGACAGGAAAGTGGTTTTAAAAGGGACTGATGGCAGAATGTTTTTAAGTGAAGGTAGGACAATCTCACCCTATATAAACTAGATTGGGCTTGGAAAATGCTCACCTATGTCATTTGGGTTAAATAAATGACATATAAAGCTCCCTCCACCCAACTTCAAGTACCCAAGTTATCTGGCATCCATTATACAACCTAGAAAATTGAAATTAAAGTCATAAACTCACAAGGCACTGATATGGCATACCCATACAGAAGAATAATATTCAGCAATAAAATGGAACAAGCTGCCACTTGGATGAACCTCAAAAAGATGCTAAGCAAAAAGAGCCAGATACAAGGGATACAGATACTGTATTATTCCATTTACAGAAAATGTCCAGAATAGGCAAATATATAAAGACAGACAGTAGATTAATGGTTGATTGGAGGAGGTGATGGGAATGGGGACTAAGAATAAATGGGCCTATGTGATTTAATTGCAGTGTTGAAGATTTTTACAACTGATCATGGTGTGTTTTACAAATTGGTAAATTTACTGAAAGTCACTGAATTATACACTTGAAGTAGATAAATTAAATAATATGTAAAATATGCCTTAATAAAGTTGTAAAGGAAAATTAAAAGGTGCTAGACATTTGGATGGAGAACTTGGTAGAGAAAAAGGTTGTCTCTTAGAGTGCATATTTTATTTTCTAAAAGAAAACAAAGTAAATGTATAATTATTTGGATGAATATCTAAAAAAGGAAGATCCTTAATAGTTTCTACTCAGCAAGGGATGGTAAGTGGAAATTCATTCTGCACAACTCATCATTACTATTTTGATGCATAACTGATACATTTTTTATTTGGCATATTTTTTGTTTAATTGATAGTAAAAAATTTTATAAGGGCTATGAAAAGTTAATAAGAAATTTTATTCCTCTAATTCTAGTTCTTTTAAAAAATATTTACTTATTAATCATAGATTCTCCTACCTGTAGGGGAATATTATGCTTAAGGTTACTCTGAGTTTCTAAATTTTATGATTCTCTGAGTGGATTTATATTTCCAAATATTTTCAAAGCTTTCTTCCTGCCTTGTATCATAGATAATTTTGTTTTTTTAATAAGAAAAACAATGCAGAAATATGCAGAGCAAAATGTGAAAATTCCCCTTTTCCTTATCTTCCCCATAGTTAACTAGTATCAGCACTTTAGGTTCTTCACACTTACATGCACACACACGCTTTATTCTTTTTCAGTATAAATGAGCTCATGGTATATAATTATTTATTCATCAGATATTTTTTGTGTCCCTGTTGTGTGCCAGGCACTGGGGCTATGGTGCTACAGACACCTAAGGTCCTTGCCCAGGGAGATTCCATGCTAGTGCAGAAGACAGTAAATTAGCAATCAAATACTTAATATATATTACTAAAGTAGGATCAGAAGAGTTACTGGGGGTGGAGAGGAAACTTGAGGAAACACAAAAGGACAGATAGTCAGGGAAGGTCTGTCAGAGACGGCAACACTGGAGTTGCTACCTGGGACATCTGGGGCTGCAAGCCAAGTAGAGAGAGGAATGAGGAAAGAGTTTTCCAGGCAGGGGAGCAGCACGTGTCCCTCAGGCAGGAACAAGCTTGCTGTGTTCAGGGAACAGTGTGTCTGCAGTTGAGCGTACAAGTGGTGGGCGGAAGGGTGGTATAGCGATTTGGTAGGAGATGAGCTGGGAGAAATAGAAGGGCCAGATCAAAGAAGGCTCGTTGACCTGGTAAGGTACGTTTACTTTAAGCGTGATGTAAAGCCAGTAATATGATCTGATTTATATTTTTAAAAGGTTTTTTGGTTGCTGTGTAGGGAATAAACTACAGTGGGCATACAAGTTAGGAATTGTATTTATTGTAAATAATAGAAACCCCAAAATAATGACCCAAACAAATGAGGAGTTTTCTGTTTCTCTAGTAATGAAAACCAGATATACAGTGCCTAGGGCCGATACAGCAGCTACGTGATATCAGGAAGTCAGGTTTCTCTTGTCTTTCTGTGTAGACATCTTCAAGTGTGCCTGTCTCCTTATAGTGTGAGATGGATGATCCTTCTCTAGAAGCAAATGTAGAATCATATGCGGAGGGAGAAAGGCACTTACCAGCTGAATTTTTTTTTTAAGAGCTTTCTCCAAAGTGCACCCAGTGACTTCACGTGTGCTTTACAATCCAGTGTCCTAGATGCTCTCTAGCTGTCAGGGAGGCTAGGAAGCATAGTGGCTTAGCTGGCTACATTAACTTCCCAAGTGAAATGGGTTCTCTTGGTAAGGAAGGAAACAATGGATATTGGATAAGTAGCTAGCAGTCTTCGACTTATGGGACAAGAATGAAAATAAGACCAGTTAGGGCACTTTTGGGTTTAAGCAACGTTAGGGTTTTGCTGGAAGTATGGCAGCAGGAGAGATGCAGTGGACTGGGAAGTGTATACAAGGAAGTCGTTATAGTTTTGGACCATGGTTTTTTGAGGTTATTTACAGGAGGGAATTGAGAGGATGATGGACATGGGGGACAGTGAAAGAATGGTAGGCTCAGTGGGCTAGAAGGTTTGATGGTGGTAGAGAATTGTAAAAGTAAGGTCACTAGCAAGTGACTACAAGCGAAGGTGGAAAGCTAGGAAGCGGTGGTCTAGATGTGAGAGGCTTAAAGGTGAGACTGGGAGGTAGGTTAGTTATTGGACAGGACAAGATTTAGACTGTGATCGAGGAGTGGGTAGCTGAAATAAGATGGAAGAAAAGACTTAGGAGGAAGTACAGGGACTGAGAGAGTATACTGACGTTGAAATCCTCAGGAATGATCCTTGAAGTAGTTGGAGAGAAATGTAGGTGCTAAGTTTTTCTGTGAATAAGGGGAATTGCCAGAGAGATAGGTAGATAACTACCACAAAGAGGGGTTCGGGTGTTACAGTCTGATGGAAAGTACTTCAGAGAAGCAAGGAGTTTTGAGGAATAATTGATCTATTTTGTAACTTCCTCTTTTTTTTAAATTAACAGTATGTGGTTTTTTTGTGGGAGATAAGGCTTCCATCTAGATATTTTTTCATCCTGAAGGATATTTTATAATATAGATGAGGCATAATTCACTTAACTATTCCATTATCATTAGTCATTTAAATTCTTCCCAATTTCTCCCAGTTTTAAAGAGATGCTGCACTGAATACACATAACATATGCAAGCAAATATTTCCTTTAGGTTAGATTCCTAGGAGTGAAAGTTTAGGGTCAAATGGTATGTACACTTGTATTTTGGTGAATATTAGCAAATTGCCTTTTAAAAGAATTGTTCAACTTACCTTCTCACCACAGTAAAAGGGAGGCCCCTTTTCTTTAAATCCTTGGCAAGCTTTTATCATTTTTAGTATTTTGCTAATCTGCTAGATTTAAAAAATCGTTTTAATTTGCATTTACCTAATTACTAGCTTGAAACAATGTACAGAAAATATATAAATGACCAGTAAGCATAAGATGTTTCTCCTAACTAGTAATTTATATGTTTTCTGTACATGGTTCACAACCTTCGAATGTGAAAACCAGTTCTGTCTTTTGAGCATTTGTAAACTTGACCACTAATCATATGCTTTATCCCCCCTGTGCCTTTGTAGGTTTATTCTATTGAAAAATTTCTGACTTCTTTTTCTCCCTGACATTTTATGGGGTTTTTAATTGGAAGGAGAAAATTAGCATGTGCTCAGTCTTCTATTTTGTTACATTGCCTGAGGAAATAATTTTGTTATATTCATTCTTGAATATATATGTATATATATATTTTTTAATGTTTCTTTATTATTGAGGCAAAGAGAAACAGTATGAGTGGGGGAGGGGCAGAGAGAGAGGGAGACACAGAATCTGAAGCGGGCTCCAGGCTCTGAGCTGTCAGCACAGAGCCCACTGCAGGGCTGGAATCCACGAACCATGAGATCGTGACCTGAGCCAAAGTCGGATGCTTAAACAACTGAGCCACCCAGGCATCCCTTTTTTTTTTTTATTTCAACAGACATTTACTGCAGACAAGATTATAGCAATATTATATGATAATAATATTCTTGTTATAATCTTGTTTGCAGCCAGTGTCTGTTGAAATTAAAAAAATAATTTTAGCAAGAAATTATTTTAATATTGGTATCTTTTTATGTTTCTATACTATATGAGACTATTAGTCATTTTTGTCTTCTGAAATAATTGATTCATCTTTATAAGTTCTATTTATTGGTTGGATTAAGCTTTTTGCACCATTATTTCTTCTGCTTATAGTTTGATGATTAATTTTGACCACCAGGTTAAATAGTTGCTTTATGTTAGACTTAAGAGACATAATCCACATGCTTTTGTTTGTCTTCTTTCAATCAATTGGACTCTGAAAGGTTGAAAGTAGGGGGAAAAACATTCTCTGTTTCTAGACTGCTTATCTCCCTGGTTTCTGTAGTGGGAAAGATGAACTGCTTTCACGAATTCTGCGGATCACATGAGTGGGTTAGGCTTTCTCTGCATTGGTTTACTGACCTATCCGTTTTCTTTTTTCTCCCTCCCTACTGGTTCATCTTTGTGGAGTATTTTCTCCCCATTGCTGGATTAGTCAGGTAGTAAGCATGCAGTTCTTAGTCTTAGCCAGAGCACAGTGTAATCACATATGGGCAGTGGGTTACTGAAGTGAATAATGTCTTCATAAGGCAGACACTAACTTTTGTGAAGGAATTTTTTGAAGGTAAGTAGAGTTTTAGGACCTAATTGTTTTGGGGGGTAGTTTTTGAAAGTATATTTCTTTAAAGTCTCTTTCATTATCTTTATGCCATGAACTTAAAACATAATGCAGTTCATTTAAACTTGAATATTTCACTTAAATCTATTTGGCTGTGCAATGCATCATGAACTGAATGTGGAGCTAGCCTTACCCCACTCCTCCCTTTAAAAAGATTTACTACTTATTTTAAAAGGAGCTTATTTACCTTTAGAAAGTTTAAAACATGTTCTGTCACAGAAGCAGCAGACTGTTTAAATTTTTTTTCCTATTAGATTGTAAAATCTTTGCATCATTTAGTCTCTTTAACTCTCCAGTGCATGTAAGATATAGTCGTCCCTACTTATCCATGGGTGTGTATGTTCCAAATGCTGTATACACTGTGCTTTTTCCTGCACATCCATACCTATGATAAAGTTTAATTTCTAAATTAGGCACAGTAAGAGATTAGCAATGCTAATTAATAATAAATAGAGTCATTATAACAATATACTTTAATAAAAGTTATGTGAATGTGGTCTCTCTCTTAAAATACCTCATACTATACTCGCCCTTCTTATGATAATGTGAGATGATAAACTATCTGTGTGCTGTGATGTGGTGAGGTGAGTGATGTAAGCACTGTGATGTAGTGTTGTGCTACTGTTGACCTGGTGATATGTCAGGAGGAGGATCATTTGCTTCCAGACTGTGGTTGAGTGAAACTGCAGAAAGCAAAATCATGGATGGGAAGGCAGTGGAGACAGTTTACTGTGGTATCTTGCACACAGGTATTCTTTGAACACTGAATGGTTGATCATCAAGTTTCAAAGCTCCTTCTTTTAAGATAAATGACTTGTGTAAGGATGTATAGCTGGCTCACAGTAGAGCTAGATATATTTTAAGATTTCTTAATTTTTTTTTTGCTACAGTATTTGTTTTTTTCTTATTCCTCTGTAATGTTATCATGTAATCTTTGAGGAAATGCCTGCTTTTGGCATGTGCTGATGTGCCTGTTTCTAGAACCAGAAAATAGACACAGAATCTCATAGTACATCTTTAAGAGAAAGTAAGCTATATAGTAAGTTATAATTTTGACTGCCTGAGGGAAAAACAGGTATTGCTGAAAATCTAAAAATGTTAAACCTGGTTGTTTTCTTCTTTTGCTATTTACAACTATTCAGACAAGGGGGACCAGCTTTATCAAGTATATAATGGCTTTTCAAAGAAAATAACATTTGGGGTGGAGTGCCTGGGTGGCTCAGTTGCTTGAATGTCCAACTTCAGCTCAGGTAATGATCTCATGGTTTGTGGGTTTGAGCCCCATGTCAGGCTCTGTGCTGACAACTCAGAGCCTGGAGCCTGCTTTGGATTCCGTGTCTCCCTCTCTCTGTGCCCCTCTCCACCCTCTGTCTCTCTGTCTCTCTCAAAAGTAAATAAATGTTAAAAATTTGAAAAAAAAAAAAAAAGAAGGGCACCTGGGTGGCTCAGTTGGCTAAGCATCTGACTTCGGCTCGGGTCATGATTTCACAGTTAATGATTTCAAGCCCCACATCAGGCTTTGTGCTGATAGCTCAGAGCCTGGAGCCTGATCAGATTCTGTGTCTCCCTTTCTCTCTGCCCCTGCCCCACTCACGCTGTCTCTCTCTCCTTCAAAAATAAACAAACATGAAAAAAAAATTTTTTAATTAAAAAAAAGAAAATCATATTTGGGAAATTCAAAGTCTAATCAAATGTAATTATAATAGAAAGTTATTCAAAGTTATTTCTGCATTTTGCTGTCTTTCCTTGTCTCTTTGATTTATGAGAGGAGAGGATCAATAGTTATAAGATTATGTATTAATATAATAGTTTTTCTGGTTTAGAGAACAGTTTAAATAAAATCATTTCAATGCTACTTGTGAAAGCCAAACTAGGGAATTTTTTTAGAGCAGTTGGCAACTCTTCTTACAAAACTATTTTATTTTGTAAAAATACCTGATTAGTAAAGGTTTTAATAAATTTTTTCCTGCTTATGAAAGTAAGCAGAATTGTAAAAAGGAAAAAAAAGTTCAGATAATGAAAGGGTTTAAAAAAGAAAGGAAAATTACCCATAATCTTGCCACCTAATAACCAAATTTAAATGTTTATCATAAATTTAAGCTTAAGATTTTTTTCAGAATAAGAATCACACTTTTTTTGCTGATTTTTAATTCAGTATATCGTGAAATTTCCATGTCAATAAATTTAGATCCATGCCAACATTTATGGTAATATAAAATAACAGAAAATATTGTAATATATCATATGTATGCCAGTATTTTCCTTAAAAGCCAAAAACATTCAAGAATGAGAAATAACTTCTAAAAACTTATTTCAAAAAGATTCCACAAGAAAATTTTAAAAATTTCTCCGCTCTAGTCAAATTTGTGTGAAAATTCACATGTAATCTGCTTTCAGTGGAATTGCAAGCTTGGTTATATTTTTCTGGATTCAAATGAGAATTTTAAGTATCCATTTGATCCTTCTTACATCCTAGACACAATTTTTTTGTTTATCTTAAACTTAAAAAAATGCAGGTGTTCTTCAAATCACAATACAGGTGTGGTGTAGATATTTTACTCTGTTATAATGAGAAAGAGCCAACTGTCTGAGTTCAGATCCTGGCTCTATAAAACAGACACCATAGCACCTGGCTTTATAGAGTTATTAGATAACATAAATGCAAGCCTTAGCAGAGGGCCAGGCACTTTATAAATCAAACCTTCCCAAGGATGGTCTTCAGACCTACTCAGTAATTATTTATAAACTCCAGATACCATTTTTCTTTTCTTTCTAAGATGAATGCTGTCATCTTCCCTCACTATTGTGAAATAGTGCCTCGCACATATTAATCCATATATAAGAATTATTATTATTCTTTAAAATTTGGAATTCTGAAAAGTCTAGCACAAAATAAACCCCCTCCATTGCTGCCATTTGTTTGTTCATTTGAGTAAGAAATGGCTCACATTCAAAAAGTCATTGCTGGAAGCTGGAAAGTTAGTGGTATGAGCCAAATGGTTCTCAATTTTCTTGAATTTTGGACATTGAAAAAGGCCTGTCTTTGCCTTTTTGTAATCAGTGCCTTAGAGATCTTTCTTCTACTTCTGGTACGTGAGTTCCCTCCTATTCATTCAGCCTGTTAGCTTGGCAATTAAATGTATGACTTCCGTAGTATCTGTTGATTCAATTTATGTGTAAATTTGAATGCCTGTGATTAATTTTATATGCATTTCTGCATAATGCATGTAATTTAAAACCTATTTTGAAGTAATTTTAAACACCTTATTACATAAAGGAGAAAATTTGTAAAATGTTATCTTGACATTAATGTTTATATATGCTTAACTCTAAACATAACACTTAAATTGAAAGGTGTTTGAGAATTAAAGTGAAGACAGCATAGTATCATCAATATGATATCTTCAAAATTAAGTAAGAATCATAAAAGCAAATCAGTTGCTTTGGTCTATTTATGTGATTGCTCAAATAGAAATCATGGTTTTAACCTTGTATGCAAGAGATCATTTGCTATTATTCAGGATATTATAAAATGGAAACTGCAAGTAGTCCTAGTTTACCCAAAACACTCTAAAAAATTTTATTTAAATACATGTTAGTTGACATATAGTATAATAATGGCTTCAGGAGGAGAATTTAGTGATTCAGCACTACACATATCATAACACCTAGTACTCATCCCAACAAGAGCCCTCCTTAATGCCCATCACCCATTTAGCCCAGCCCCCACCCAACACCCTTCCAGCAACCCTCAGTTTGTTCTCTGTATTTAAGAGTCTCTTATGGTTTCCCCTCCCTCTCTGTTTTTATCTTATTTTTTTCTTCCCTTCCCCTATGTTCATCTGTTTTGTTTCTTAAATTCCACTGTCGGTTCCCACCCTGGCCGACGGCGGTAAATCGGTCCGTTCCTGAGGGAGGGGGAGAGAATAGGGCAGGAAGGGGAGCACAGAGAGTGAGGCAAGACAAGCGTTTCTGATCAAGCCCCCTTTTTTAAGAAAATATCCACACCTTTATACGGTTTGGGGCGGGAAACTGACCCAGGTCGGTTGCCAGGTAACAGAGTCAAATGATTATTAGAAAAAGGGGAAACTGAAACTGAAACTTCAAACCCAGCATCTAAAGGAGAGCCCAGACTTGCGTCTGCCATGCTGGGCAGGGGTACGATTAACGCTGCATAAGCCCGAATGCGGTTGATCTTTTGTTCAATTTGGCTTCTCCCCTCTGCCTGTCTCCAATCCCTGGATCAGAAAATGCACTCTCCTGGCCTCTAGATGGTTAATCTTGTTTTTCTGGCCGCTTGCCTGCTCCCTACATTCCACATGAAGTGAAATCATATGATATTTGTCTTTCTCTCGCTGACTTCTTTTTCTTAGCATAATATATTCTAGTTCCATTCACATTATTGCAAATGGCAAGATTTCATTCATTTTGATTGCCAAGTAATATTCCATTGTATATATATGCTACCTCTTCTTTATCCATTTATTAATTGATGGCCATAATTTAGGCTCTTTTCATAATTTGGCTATTGTGGTAGTGCTCCTATGAACATTGGGGTATGTGTGTCCCTTTGAGTCAGCATTTTTGTATTCTTTGGATAAATATCTAGTAGTACAATTGCTAGGCTGTAGGGTAATTCTATTTTTAATTTTTTCAGGGATCCCCATACTGTTCTTCAGAATGACTACACCAGTTTGCATTCCCGGAAAAAGTGTTCCCCTTTTTCCACATCGTTGCCAGCATATTGTTTCCTGAGTTGTTCATTTTAGCCATTCTGATAGGTGTGAGATAGTATCTCATTGTGATTTTTATTTGTATTTCCCTGGTGATGAGTGATGTTGAGCATCTTTTCATGGGTCTGTTAGCCACCTGGATGTCTTCTTTGGAAAAGTGTCTACTTGTGTCTGCTGCCCATTTCTTCACTGGATTATTTGTTTTTTGGGTGTTGAGTTTGATAAGTTCTTTATAGATTTTGGATACTAACCTTTTATCCAGTATGTCATTTGCAAATATCTTCTCCCATTCTATCAGTGCCTTTTAGTTTTGTTAATTGTTTCCTTCTCTGTGCAGAAGACTTTTATCTTGGTAAGGTCCAAATAGTTCATTTTTGCTTTTGTTTCCCTTGCCTCTAGAGACATATCTAGTAAGAAGTTGCTGTGGCCAAGGTCAAAGAGGTTGTCGTGTGTTTTTCCTCTTGGATTTTGATGATTTCCTGTCGTACATTTAGGCCGTTCCTTTATTTTCAGATTATTTTTGTGTATGGTGTAAAAAAGTGGTCCAGGTTCATTCTTCTGCATGTCGCTGTCCAGTTTTCCTATCATCATTTGATGAAAGACTGTCTTTATTCCATTGGATATTCTTTCCTGCTTTGTCAAAGATTAGTTGAGCATATATTTGTGAGTCCATTTCTGGGTTCTCTGTTCTGTTCCACTGATCTGTGTGTCTCTTTTTGTGCCAGTACCATCCTGTCTTGATTACAGCTTTGAAATACAGCTTGAAGTTTTGAATTGTGATGCCTCCAGCTTTGGTTTTCTTTTTCAATGTTATTTTTGGCCATTCGAGGTCTTTTCTGGTTCCATACAAATTTTAGATTTGTTTGTTCTAGTTCTATGAAGAATGCTACTGTTATTTTAATAGGGATTGCATTGAATAGACTGATTCAGGTAGTATTAACATTTTAACAATGTTTGTTCTTCCTATCCATGAGTATGGAATGTTTTTCCATTTCTTTGTGTCGTCTTCAATTTCTTTCATAAGCTTTCTGTAGTTTTCAATATACAGATCTTTTTATCTCTTTGAGGTTAGGTTTATTCCTAGGTATTTTATGGTTTTTGATGCAGTTGTACATGGGATTGATTCCTTGATATCTCTTTCTGCTGCTTCATTATTGATGTATAGAAATGCAACTGATTTCTGTACATTGATTTTATATCCTGTGACGTTGCTGAATTGATGGATCAGTTCAAGCAGTTTTTTGGAGGAGTCTTTGGACCTTAGGGGAAGAGCTCTCAGTTTTTCCTCACTGAGGATGGTATAGACTGTGGGTATTTTGTATATTGCCTTTATGATGTTGAGGTATGTTCCTTCTTTCCCAACTTTCTTGAGGTTTTCTTTTTAATCAAGAAATAATATTGCATTTTGTCAGATGCTTTTTATGCATCTATTGAGAGGATCATGTGTTTCTTATCTTTTCTTTCATTATTGTGATGTATCTCACTGATTGATTTGCAGATATTGAACCAGCCCTGCAGCCTAGGAATAAATCCCACTTAATGGTGGTGAATAATTATTTTAATGTATTGTTGGATTCAATTTGTTAGTATCTTCTTGAGAAGTTTTGCATACATGTTCATCAGGGAAGTTGGTCTGTAATTCTCCTTTTTTTAAATGCTTATTTATTTTTGAGAGAGAGAGAGAAAGAGTGTGACGGGGGTAAGGACAGAGAGAGAGGGAGACACAGAATCTGAAGCAGGCTCCAGGCTCCGAGCTGTCAGCAGAGAGCCTGACACGGGGCTTGAACTCACAAACTGCAAGATCATGACCTGAGCCAAAGATGAACACTTAACCGACTGAGCCATCCAGGTGCTCCTGTAAATTCTCCTTTTTAGTGGAGTCTTTGTCATGTCATAGAATGGGTTTGGAAGTTTTTCTTTCATTTCTATTTTTAGGACAGCTTTGAAAGAATAGGTATTAACTCTTCTTTAAATGTTTGGTAGAATTTCTCTGGGAAGACATCTGGCCCTGGACACATGTTGGGAGATTTTTGATTACTGATTCAATTTCTTTCCTGGTTGTGGGTCTATTCAGATATTCTATTGCTTTCTGTTTCAGTTTTGGTAGTTTACATGTCTCTAGGATTTATCCATTTCTTTCACATCACCCAATTTGTTGACATGTAATTGTTCATAATATTCTCTTATTATTGTTTGTATTTCTGTGGTGTTGGTTGTGATTTCTCCTCTTTTATTCATGCTTTTATTTGGGTTCTTTCCTTTTTCTTTTTGATCAGTCTGTCTAGGGGTTTATCAATTTTGTTAATTCTTTCAAAGAACTAGCTCCTAGTTTTGTTGATCTATTCTACATTTTTCTGATTTCTATATCATTGGTTTCTGCTATAATCTTTATTATTTCCCTTCTGCTGGTTTTGGGCTTTCTTTGCTGTTCTTTTTCCAAGTCCTTTAGGTGTAAGGTTAGGTTGTGTATTTGAGACATTTCTTCCTTCTGAAGGAAGGCCTGGATTGCTGTATAATTCCCTCTTATGTACACCTTTCCTGCATCCCAAAGGTTTTGGACTGTCGTATTATCATTTTCATTGGCGTCCATGTACTTTTAATTTCCATTTTAATTTTTTTTATTAACGCATGCATTCTTTAGTAGGATGTTTTTTAATCTCCAAATATTTGTGACCTTTCCAAGTTTTTTCTTGTGGTTGATTTCAAGAGTCATATAGCATTGTGATCTGAAAATGTGCATGATATGATATCGATCTTTTTGTGCTGGTTGAGGGCTGATTGGTGACCCAGTATGTGATCTATTCTGGAGAATGTTTAATGTGCACTTGAGAAGAATGTGTATTCTGCTGCTTCAGGATGAAATGTTCTGAATTATTAGTCCATCTGGTCCAGTCAAAGCACTTTCTTTTTATGGCAGCATCAGCAGTAATCACCAATTAGACCAATAGAAGTGGTAATTGTTAGTATCAAATGAGAGTCTAGGAACCAGATAGAAGATATAAAGTATTGACTGCTCTAGATACCAAAGTAAATTGAAATGTTCTAGCACTAATTTCATTCACAAGATTATCATGTTTGAAGTAATGGTTCTGGAGCAGTGGTTTTATGCTCCTACTTTATCAGCCTGTATTATATTTTTTTCATAGCCACTGTAAGAGTTTAAAATATTTTTAATGCCCTCTATTAAAGAAAAAGCCCTAGACATCAGCAAGAATGTATTCAACCTATTTATTGAGATGGTGATATTTAGTGGGCACAATCTTATGGCCTATTATGTGTATGATTTGTTAGATTGTTAAAAATACATTGGGGGTGTCTGGGTGGCTCTGTCGGTTGAGCGTCTGACTTCAGCTCAGGTCATGATCTCGTGGTTCGTGAGTTCGAGCCCCGCATTGGGCTCTGTGCTGACAGTTCAGAGCCTGGAACATTCTTCAGATTCTGTATCTCCCCCTTTCTCTGCCCCTCCTATAATCATGCTCAGCCTCCCTCTCTCTCTCAATGATAAGTAAACATTAAAAGTTTTTAAAAAAATATGTTGAAAATTAACTTAAAGATTCCCATTACCACCTTTGTGACCATCTTAAGGGTTAGTGTCCCAGTTTGAGACCCTTTTCTCCAGAGATAACTAGAAAATGTAGAAAATGAGTTAAACATGTAATTCATATAATTTACTTAATGTTTTCATGTATCATCATCTCCTGTTATAGGAAAAATTTGTTGTTACTTCGTGGCGGAGAGAAATCAATGGAACACCATAATGCTGTATGGTCCTACAGCTGTCACAAACTATTTCTGTAGTCAGTCATTGGGCAGTGGACCATTTTACCAACTCAGATAAGAAAATGAAACAATTATGGATGAGTGAGCTTCTTGTCTTTAAAGTGCCACGGGGCAGCACTCCTCCTACCAGCCCTGTGTTCATGGCTCTATCAGGGTTGCTTACCTTTTGCTGTGGAATTGAGAGAAGCTCTCCCAAAACATGGCGATGGGTATCATCATCACAACAGTATAGTTTGTATCGCAGCAAATCTTTGTTGGAAGGACCTTTTAGTCCAACCTTATTACTCACGTCAAATACATTCTACTAGAAAGCAAGCTACATGCACAACTTTGCCATTTTTGATCAGGGGTATATATGCTCAGCACTAAAAATATGCCTATGCCTGACACATAGACTCTAGTGCTCTGTAGCTGTTGGCGAAACTGAACTTTCTGAACACAGATCCCAGTCTAGAACTCAAGCTGGAGAGGGGAAGTCAGGAGGAATAGGACACACACAGTTCCATGGTTCCCATCCAAAGAAGCTTGATAGTGTCAGGGGGCAGAGAGATTTGAAAACAAATAATTGGACCCAAGTAATTTTATTTTATTTTATAGTGTTTTATTTATTTTTGAGAGAGAGAAAGCACAGTAGGGGAGGGGCAGATAGAGAAGGCGGCAGAGGATCCAAAGTGAGCTTCATGCTGACAGCAGTAAATCTGATGTGGGGCTCAAACCCATGAACTGTGGGATCATGACCTGAGCCAAAGTCGGATGCTCAACCTACTGAGCCGTCCAGGTGGCCCAGTAATTTATTTAAAAAATCCATGGTAGAAGTACTTTCTCAGTGTTATGAAATATACTTTAAACTACTTCATTTGGGGGGCTCCTGGTGGCATAGTTGGTTAAATGTCTGGCTTGGGCTCAGATCTTAATCTCATGGTTCATGGGTTCAAGCCCCATGTCGGGCTCTGTGCTGACAGCTCAGAGCCTGGAGCCTGCATCGGATTCTGTGTCTCTCTCTCTGTCCTCCACTCATGCTCTCTGTCTCTCTCTCTAAATAAATAAACATTAAAAAAACCAAAATAAAATACTTCATTTGAAATAGTGTAGTATGTGTCTATATATTTTATTTTAATCTCTAACCATGGCTACTTACTATTTGGAGTAGTTACGTAGCACTTGAAAGACTATAATCAGAACCTTCATTGCATAGGCTCTGATAAACCATTCAAGTATTTCTATAATCATCTAGTACCTGAGGTTTGTTAACTAGCATAACATATTTTAGAAATGATTTCTAAATTTTTAATTTTTATAATATTCAAACAAATATGAAAGTGGAAAGAACAATAAAATGAACTCCTGTATACTGATTACTCAGATTCTATGATTTTGAAGATAAATAATTTTTCATGGTGAAATGAGTATTGTTCAAGACATGGATTAGCTACAAATAATGTACAGGCATTTCTGCCCTTGCATGAATAGAATTTAAGAATCTAGTGAGCTGAGTAGCCTGTTCCTTCTATGGAACATTGCCCTGTGGCTGGGAATTCTGTTTGGCTCTGTGTTTAGCTGTTAGTGGAAAATTCATTTACCTGATTCTGACCAGAATCCTGCTACTAAAATATTGCCTTGAATGAACCTGTGCAAGATATTTATTGTAATATCTAAAAGGAGAGAAAGCTAGCTGGAACTTCATGATACTGTATGACACAAAAATTTTTAAAGTGCTATAAAACATATGTATCAAAAAAGTTTTCCTTTTTAACCATTTTTAAGTGCACAACTCAGTATCCTTAAGTACATTCACAGGGTTGTGCAACCATCACTGCTATCTCTTTCCAAAAAATTTTCATTACTCCAAACAGAAACTCTGAACCCATTAATCAATATCTCCCCGTTTCTCCATCCCCGCAGCCCCTGGTAACCTCTAACCTAACTTCCATTTCTACAGATTTGCCTATTCTAGATATGTAAGTGGAATCATACAATATTTGTCCTTTTGGTCTAGCTTATTTCACATAGCATAGTATTTTCAAGGTTCATCTACACTGTCACATGTTTTAGTACTTGGTTTCTTTTTATGGCTGAACAGAGTACCATTGTATGGACATACCATATTTGGTTATCCATCCACCTCTTGATGAGTACTTGGGTTGTTTCCCACTTTTTAGCAACTGATAATAATGCTGCAAGAATCACTCGTGTACACGTATTTGTTTTGAGTTTTTGTTTTCAGTTTTTGAGGAGGAGTAGAATTACTGGGTCATATGGATAATTATGTTTAATTTTTTGAGAAATTGTCAAAACTTTTTCACAGCAGCTGCACCATTTTACATTCCTACCAGCAGTGTCTGAGGGCTCCAATTTCTCCACATTCTTGTTGGCACTTGTTATCTTATTTTTTCTTTAAAAAAATTTTTATTATAGTCATTCTAATGGGTATCTCATAATGATTTTGATTTGCATTTCCCTAGTAAATAATGATGTTGAGCACCATGTTGTGTGTATTGGCCATCTGTATCTCTTTGGAACAATAGCTATTCAAGGCTTTTGCTTAATTTTGTATTGGGCTGTCCCTTTGTTGACTTCTAAGAGCTCTTTATGTATTCTGAATATTAAATCCTTATCAGATATATGATTTGCAAATATTTTCTCCCACTCTTTAGGTTGTCTTTTTACTTTATTGATAAACATCCTTTGCACAGAGTTTTTAAATTTGGATGAAGTCCAATTTGTCTGTTTTTTCTTTTGTTGCTTCTGTTTGGCTTTTTCATTAAGCACAGTTATGTTGAGATTCATTTACTTTGTTGCATGTATCAGTAGTTTATTTTTTTATTGCTGAATATTATTTCACTGTGTGGATATGTAACACAGTCTGTTTACCTGTATGCTTTTTAATAGACATTTTGGTTATTTCCAGTTCTTGGCCATTACAAATAAAGCTGCTATGAACATTCATGTATGTCTTTGTATAGACATAGATTGCTTTTTCTCTTAGGTAAATGTTTAGAAGTGAAATGGCTGGATCATATAGTAGGTATGTGTTTCATTTTTTAAGAAATTGCCAAACTTTTCCAAAGTAGTTTTACTATTTGAATTCCTACCAATTGTGTAAAAGTTCTGGTTTTTCTTGATCTTCACCAACATTTGGTATGATTAGTCTTTTTAATTGTAGCAATTCTAGTTGGTGTGTAGGGGTACCTCGTTGTGGTTTTAAAATTTTTATTTCCCTAATGACTAGTGATGTTGAGCATCTTTCCATGTATTTGTTTGCCTTCCATATATTTTATTTGGTTTAATGTCTGTTCAAATATTTTGCCTTTTTAATTGGGTCATATATTTTCTTTTTGTTGAATTTTGAGTGATCTTTGTGTATTCTGGATGCAAATATTTTATCAAGCATATACTCTGCAAATATTTTTCTCCCAGTCTGTGTCCATGTTTTCATTCTCTTAGAATCTTCTGAAAAGCAAGATAGTTTTAGTTTTTGAGGTTTTTTATTTTTTTTTTTTTGAGTAGGAGTAGAATTCCTGAATATCTTTCAAGAAAGATAGTTTATAAATTTTTTTCTTTGTAGATTGTGCTTTTGGTGTTAAATCTAAGAATTCTTTGCCCAGCCCAATTTCAAAAATTTTTCTCTTCTTTTCTACTGGAAGTTTTATAGTTTTAGGATTTTCATTTAGGTCTATGATCCATTTTGAGTTACCTTTTATATGTGGTGTGGGTATAGATCCAAGTTCCTTTTTGTGCATATGGGTGTTAAGTTGTTCAAGTACTGTCTGTTGAAAAGACTATCCTTTTTCCATTGGATTGCCTTTGTACCTTTGTCAAAAATCAGTTATCCATATATTTCTGGTTTTTTTCCTAAACCCTATGTTCCATCTGTACCACTGATCTATTTGTTTTTTTATACCAGTGTCATGCTGTTTTGATTATTGTGGCTTTATAACAACTCATGAAATCTGGTAGTGTTATTCCACATATTGTTTGTTTTCAAAGTTATTTTGGCCATTCTTACTTCTCTGTATATGCATCTGAATTTTAGTATGAACTTGCCAATTCCTACAAAGAAAGGCTTATGGGATTTTGATTAGGATTGCATTGAATCTATAGATCAATTTGAGGAGAATTGGCACTCAATAATATTGTGTTTCAGACTCATCAACATGGTATACCTTATTTTTTTAGGTCTTCTTTAATTTGTCAACAATATTTGTGGTTTTCAGTTTCCACATATTTTGCCAGATATAAAGTATTTCACATTTTTTGATGTTACTATAAATGTATTTTAAAGTTTCAATTTCTGATTGTTCATGGAAGTATATAGAAATACAACTGATTTTGTTATTTTGATATTCTATTTGTAAAACTCATTTAGTAGTTCTAGTAGTTTTTTGTAGATTCTAGTGGATGTTCTACATGGAGGATTATGTTGTCTGCGAATAATGAATGTTATTTTTTGAGAACTTTACTACTAATTTCAAGAATTGCTATCATGTTAGTCATTCAGCAGCATGGTATAGAATATAGTTCTAGAATGGACCCACTCATATATAGTCAACTGGTGTTCATAAAGGCACAAAAGTAATTCAGTGGCAAAAGTTTAGTCTTTTGAACAGTGGTGCTGGAACAAACTGAATATCCTATGAATATCTAAAAATGAATCTTGATCTCTGGACAATATACAAAAATGAATTCAAAAGGATCATAGACTAAACTTATAAGCTAAAACTATGCAGAAGAAAACATTTTTAACCTTGGGGTAGGCAAAGATTTCCTAGACAGGAACATAAAAAAAATCTTAATCATAGAAGAAAGAATGGATATATGGATATCAAATTTAAAAACTTTCACTTATTAAGGAAATAAAAAGGCAAACAAATAGTGAGAGAAAATATTCTCAAAATGTGTATCTAACAATGGACTCGTATCTAGAATTTGTAAAGAATTCATGGACCTAGCAAGCAATAAAGGTTAAAAACAAACAAACAAAACACATGAGAGTGAAAGGTTTGACCAGACACATCACAAAATATGACATGCTATTAAGCACATGAAAAGATGCTCAACATAATTAGCCAGCAGGGAAATAGTTGTTAAAGCCACAATGAGATAGCCCCTTATATCTTCTAGAATGGCAAAATTAAAAAGGCTAACAATGTCAAGAATGAGAATGAGTAGGAGAATGTGAATCATCAGAAACTCTCATGCAAGGCTAGTAGGAATATAAAATGATATGACCATGATGGGAAACATTTTGACAAGTGCTTTATAAATTTAAACATACACTTACTAGGTGACCCAGCAATTCTGCTTGTAGCCATTTATCCGGGCAAAATAAAACATCTGTCCACAAAAAGACATGAATGTTATTCATAATAGCCCCAAACTAAATAAAACCCAAATATCCAATACATGAATAGATAAACACATTTTGGCATATTCATACAATGGAATGAATGTAACTCATCCATAAAAGGAATGTCTTAATAATAAACATATTAACATGGATGAATCTCAAAAATATGCTCAGTGAATAATAAGCCTAACACAAAGGGCTATATGCTGTATGATTTTATAATAGACAAAATTCACCTGTAGTCATAGTTACCAGATTAAGGGTTGCTTAGGGCTGAGTAGGGTGGGAGATTGATTGCTAGTGGGCTTGAAGGGACTTTCTTTGGTGATAAAAATATTCTTTATCTTGATCAGGAAGATGATTACATGAACATACACATTTGTCAAAACTCATTGAGCTAACAGTCCAGTGTTTTCATATTGTTAGATGTAGATATGCCTTAACATAGTTCACTTAAAAAAACTCAGTTCTAAGTGGGTTGTAGATCTAAATGTGAAAGGTCAAATAACAATCTCCTTAAACATAACATGGGGGGAGGGGCACCTGGCTGGCTCAATTGGCGGAGCATGCGAATCTTGATCTTGGGATCATTTTGGGCATAGAGCTTAAAAAAATTTTTTTTCTTAAAGATAACATGGGAGAACTTCTTGAACAGGATACAAAAAGAGTTGGTTAGGTGTCCAACTTTTGATTTTGGCTCAGGTCATGATCTCACAGTTCATGAGATCAAGCCCCATGCTGGGCTCTGTGCTAACAGTGTGGAACCTGCTTGGGATTCTCTCTCTCTTCTCTGTCTGCCCTTCCCCTGTTCACATGCTCTCTCAAAATAAATAAATAAACTTTAAAAAACCCACTAAAATTAAACTACCTTAAAACCTGAAACTTTTGTCTTTAAAAGGCACTACTAAGAGAAGAGAGTGAAAATGTATATGTATATACACATATATATGTCCTATGTATATTTTTTGTGAAAATTGCTTCATATCCAAAAAATATAAATAACTTCTACAAATTACTAGGGAAAACCCCCCAAATATCTAAATGAAAAAAGGTCAATAATGTGAATAGGCACTTCATAAAAGAGTATTTCCAAATAGTCCATAAACATAAAAAGTGCTCTACATCTTTAGTCACCAGAAAAACACATATCAAAGTCATAATGCAGTACCAGTATATACTCACTGGTATATACTGGCCGAAATAGACGAATGGTACTGAGTGTTAAGGCTGAGAGTGACTGCCATTCTGCCTCATTGGGAGGCGGAAGTGTTCTTTGTACAGCCAGTTTGGAAGACTGGCAGTGCACCCATGTCTTATGACTAAACAGTTTCTCTTCTAGAATGTACACCACAGAACAGTAGGTGTATCAGAATACATATTCAAAAATGTTCATAGCAATTTATATGTGAATAGCCACAAATTAGTAACTCCTCAAATATCCATTAATAATAGAATGGTTAAATTGTTTTGTAGTCAAGCAGGAATACTGTAAAACCAATGAGAAGAAATAAACTACTCTATGCACCTACATAGATGAGTCTCAAATAGAATGTTGACTGAAGGAAGACCGATTCAATATCCATAAAAGATTCCACTTACATAGAATTCAGAAATCGGTAAAAATGAGTTTTTGGTGTTGGAATCTGGAATTATGGTTTTTTTGGGTAAGGAAGAGGCACAGGAAGTACTAGTTTCTTGATCTGGGTGGTGGTTACATGGATATGCATGTGTTATATAATTGATCATACTTTGCATTCATGATTTGTACACTTTTTAGCATAAAAAGTTAATGCTAACTTTTTAAATTTTTAAAAAATTTTTTAACATTTATTTATTTTTGAGAGACAGAGCATGAGCAGGGGAGAGCACAGAGAGAGAGACACAGAATCAGAAGCAGGCTTCAGGCTCCGAGCTGTCAGCCCAGAGCCCGATGCAGAGCTTGAACTCACGAACTGCGAGATCGTGATCTGAGCTGAAGTTGGCCACTTAACCAACCGAGCCACCCAGGCACCCCTATAATGCTTGATTTTAAAAAGTTTATTTTTATTTATTTAAAATTTTGTCTTGAGAAAGAGAGGGCACAAGTGAGTGAGGGACATAGAAAAAGAGAGAGAGAGAGAGAGAGAGAGAGAGAGAGAGAGAGAGAGAGAGAGAGAAAGGAAGGGAGGGAGGGAGGGAAGGAAACAGAGCTCACCTGGAGTCCACAAATCCGAAGTGATGCTCATGTTCACCTGAAGCAAGGCTCATACTCACCTGAAGCTGGACTTGAGCTCACCAACATGGGACTCAAACTCACAAATCATAAGCTCATGACCTGAGCCAAAGTCAGATGCTTAACAGCTGAGCCACCTGGAACCCAAAGACTTTATTTTTTAAAATCTAGTGAAGGCAAAGTAAATATATTTTCAGGAAAAGATTACATGGTGTTTTTTTGGCAGTATGACTGGGTATGAGATTACTGTACAGAAGTCAGTAGTTTAATAATTAGCGTCCAAAAATGGAAGCAGTAAAAACCTTTCCACTTAAAGTAGTGGGCAGCTTCATTTTGGTACAGCCTAAGATCTTATTTAGGCTCCTACTGCTTGCCTCTTCCTTTTAGCTCTAGGGCTTCTCTGTTCTCGCTGTCCAGTGCCTACCGTGGGAGCTCCTCAGGCTGTACAAGACAGTGCGAGGGGTATTTCGTGCCTCATGGAGCAAACTTTGGACAGTGGGAGGTAGGAGTCAGTAGGTCCATGTTTCCCTTTTTCTCACTTCAGACTGACAGTCTTGACATGCATTTTATACAGTTTCTCATATTTTCCTATGTAGCCAATTATTGGACCAACCATCCCACCACTTTCATTGGCTTTCTTTCCTTGTTAAGTTACTCTGTCTTCAACTCCTGCTCACGAAGTATTCGTGCATGAGCCTTCTTCTGCTCAGTTCCCCATAACAAAGAATTACGAGGCCTAAAAGTGATGAGGTTGAGAAACCCTGTGATCTGAAGCCAGTGGTTTGCTTTTCAGTAATCAATCTCTGCAACTTTGGGAAATAACCCTGAGTGTTAATTTTTGTGTCTCTAAAATGATAAAATGATAGATACAAACAGAGCCCTTGGTGTTTAAATGAGCTAAACTCTATAAACTTTAATGCCTGGCACAAAGAAGAGTTCAATAAAGAGCAGCTATTGATATTTCTTTTTCAAGTTTACATGCTACTTTCCAACCCTCCCTGAGGCATTTTTCCCCAAATGTGAAAACTTTTTCCTAAAGACGAAGTTCTCAAGTCCTTATGAAAAAAAACCTCTTCAAAACGGACCCCCCCCCAAAAAAGGTCTACAGAACCCAGTAGAGAGAAGACACAAATATGATTCATATGAAGATTTAAATGCACACATGGGTTTTTCTATTTTCTAAATTTTTAGCTGCATTAAGATTGATAGTGTGTTAGAGGCTCAACATTGCAGTGGAAAGGTTGTTTTGCCAGCAATAGCCCTTGTCAGAATACACTGTCAAAATTTTGAGAGCAATAATAAATATTAGTAGGGGGCAGAAACACTAGAAAAGCCAGAGGACATAGTTTGTGAACACCATTACGTAAACAAAATAACACTAAAATACATAAAATAGGAAATTTAATAGTTTTTTTTTAAATAGCAACATCTGTGGTGGGGGCATTATTGGAGGCTTTCCTGTGTGTTTAGGAGGGTTAGTAGCAATCCCTGGCCTCACCCACAGTCTGCCTGTAGTACACACATACCCCCACACCCTCAACGGTGACAACCCAAAGTGTCTCCAGACATTGTTAGATGTAACCGGGGAAATAAAATCATCTTTGGTTGAGAACCACTGACGTGAGCCTAGATTTGTATTCTAGCTCCAGGACTATGGCATTGGGAATTTGAGCACATTACCTAACTCCTAAAACTTAGTTTTCGTATGTGAGATAATGTATGTACAGTGCTTAGCCTAGCACCTGGCATGCAAGAGTTCAATAAATGATAGAAATTACTATGCTGCTAAAGCTGGTTCTCTTTTTTGCCACTCTGCCTCTTTATCCTCTCAAAATAAATTGCCCCTTTTATGTAGCCTGTGGTCAATTTGTTGAACAAGAATTTCTCATCTGATATCACCAAAAGGCATTGAGCTTTCATGTGGGTAGTTAACCTAGGCTTTAGGTTTATTTTCTTCCTGGCTATGGATTTGATTTTCATCCTTTGATGTTCTTGTTTGACTTGGGTGGAGTTAGGAGCACATTATTTCATTTGAGCCTCTTCCTGATATCACATTGTGTGATGTTCTCTGCATATTCATAACCTCCTGAATTAGACTCAGTGTGTTAAAGACTAGTTCAAGCCTGTAGCAATCAGACCTCTAGAAATTGGAAACTAAGACTAAATCTTTTTTTTCTTGATACTTTGAAAAAATTTTATTCTATATTTACTAGAAGAGTTTTTAAAATAATTTACTTATTAACATCCAAGTTAGCACATAGTGCAACAGTGATTTCAGGGGTAGATTCCTTAATGCCCCTTACCCATGTAGCCCGTCACCCCCCTCACAACCCCTCCAGCAACCCTCTGTTTGTTCTCTATATTTAAGAATCTCTTATGTTTTATCCCCTCCATTTTTATATTATTTTTCCTACTCTTCCCTTATGTTCATCTGTTTAGTAGCTTAAAGTCCTCATATGAGTGAAGTCACATGATATTTGTCTTTCTGACTAATTTCACTTAGTATAATACCCTCTAGTTCCATCTATCTAGTTGCAAATGGCAAGATTTCATTCTTTTTGATTGCTGAGTAATACTCCAACATATATATATACATACATACACATACATACACACACATACACACATACATACATACCACATTGTCTTTATCCATTCATTTGTTGATGGACATTTGGGCTCTTTCTGTACTTTGGCTATTGTTGATAGCACTGCTATAAACATTGGGGCATACGTGTCCCTTTGAAACAGCATTCCTATATCCTCAGGATAAATACGTAATAGTACAATTGCAGGGTTGCAGGGTAATTCTATTTTTAATTTTTTGAGGAACCTCCATACTGTTTTCCAGAGTGGCTGCACCAGTTTGCATTCCCACCAGTGGTGCACGAGGGTTCCTCTTTCTTCGCATCCTTGCCAACATCTGTTGTTGCCCGAGTTGTTAATGTTAGCCATTATGGCAGGTATGAGGTGGTGTGTCATTGTGTTTTGATTTGTATTTCCCTGATGATGAGTGACATTGAGCATTTTTTCATGTGTCAGTTGGCCATGTGGGTGTCTTCTTTGGAGAAGTGTCTATTCATGTCTTTTGCCCACCTCTTCACTGGATTCTTTGTTTTTTGGGGTTAGAGTTTGATAAGTTCTTTATAGATTTTGGATACTAACCCTTTATCTGATATGTCATTTGCAAATATCTCCCATTCTGTTGGTTGCCTTTTAGTTTTGCTGATTGTTTCCTTTGCTGTGCAGAAACTTTTTATTTGATGAGGTGCCAGTAGTTCATTTTTGCTTCCGTTTCCCTTGCCTCTGGAAGTGTGTTGAGTAAGAAGTTGATGTGGCCGAGGTCAGAGAAATTTTTGCCTGCTTTCTCCTCGACGACTTTAATGGCTACCTGTTTCACATTTAGATCTTTCATCCATTTTGAGTTTATTTTTGTGTATGGTGTAAGAAACCAGTCCAGGTTCATTTTTCTACCTGTCGCTGACCAGTTTTCCCAGCCCTGTTTGCTGAAGAGACTGTCTATTCCACTGGATATTCTTTTCTGTTTTGTCAAAGGTTAGTTGGCCATACGTTTGTGGGTTCATTTCTGGGTTCTCTATTCTGTTGCATTGATCCGAGTGTCTGTTTTTGTGCCAGTACTATACTGTCTTGATGATGACAGCTTTGTAATATATAACTTGAAGTCCAGGATTGTGATGTCTTCTGCTTTGGTTTTTTGTTCCCCCAAGACTGCTTTGGCTATTTGGGGTCTTTTCTAGTTCCATACAAATTGTAGGATTGTTTGTTCTAGCTCTGTGAAGAATGCTGGAGTTATTTTGATAGGTATTGCATTGAATATGTAGACTGCTTTGGGTAGTGTTGACATTTTAACAATTATTCTTCCTATCCAGGAGCATGGAATATTTTTTCTTTTTTTTGTGTATGTCTTCTATAATTTCTTTCAGAAGCTTTTTTATAGTTTTCAGTGTATAGATTTTTCACCTCTTTGGTTAGATTTATTCCTAGGTATTTTAGGGTTTTTGGTGCAGTTGTAAATGGGATTGATTCCTTGATTTCTCTTCCTGTTGCTTCATTATTGGTGTATAGAGATGCAACCGATTTCTGTGCATTGATTTTATATCCTGTGACTTTGCTGAATTCATGGATCAGTTCTAGCAGTTTTTTGGAGGAGTCTTTTGAGTTTTCCACATAGAGTATCACATCATCTGTGAAGAGTGAAAGTTTGACCTCCTCCTGGCTGATTTGAAAGCCTTTTAGTTCATTGTGTTGTCTGATTGCTGAGGCTAGGACTTCTAATACTCTGTTGAATAACAGTGGCAAGAGTGGACATCCCTGTCTTGTTCCTGAGCTTAGGGGGAAAGTTCTCAGTTTTTCTTCATTGAGGATGATATTAGTGTTGAGTCTTTCATATATGGCTTCTATGACCTCGAGGTATGATCCTCCTGTCCCTACTTTGAGGGTTTTTATCAAGAAAGGATGCATCTATTGAGAGGATCATGTGGTTCTTATCCTTTCTTTTATTGATGTGATGGATCACACTGATTGTTTTGTGGATATTGAACAAGCCCTGCATCCCAGGTATAAATCCCACTTGGTTGTGGTGAATAATTTTTTTGATGTATTGTTGGATCCAGTTGGATAATATCTTGTTGAGGATTTTTGCATCCATGTTGTTCAGGGAAATTGGTCTATAGTTCTTTTTTTATGTGTGGGGTCTCTGTCTGGTTTTGGAATCAAGGTGAGGTGACTTCATAGAAAGAGTTTGAAGTTTTCCTTTCATTTCTGTTTTTTAGAACAGCTTCAAGAGAATAGGTGTTAATTCTTCTTTAAATGTTTGGTAGAATTCCCCTGGAAAGCCATATGTCCCTGGGCTCTCGTTGTTTGGGAGATATTTGGTTACTAATTCAATTTCTTTACTGGTAATGAGTGTGTTCAAATTTTCTGTTTCAGTTTTGGTAGTTTATATATTTCTAGGAATTTGTCCATTTCTTCCAGATTGCCCATTTTATTGGCATATGATTGTTCATAATATTCTCTTATTAGTGTTTTTATTTCTGCTGTGCTGGTTGTGATATCTCCTCATTCATTCTTGATTTTATTTATTTGGGTCCTTTTTCATTTTGATCAAACTGGCTAGGAGTTTATCAATTTTGTTAATTTTTTCCAAAGAATCAGCTTCTGGTTTCATTGATCTGTTCTATGATTGTTGTTGTTTGTTTCTTTCAATACCATTGATTTCTCCTCTAATCTTTATTATTTCCTGTTTTCTGCTCATTTTGGGTTTTATTTGCTGTTCTTTTGCCAGCTCTTTGAGATGTAAGGTTAGGTTGTGTAACTGAGAACTTTCTTCCTTCTTTAGAGAGGCCTGGATTGCCATATACTTCCCTCTTATGATCACCTTTTCTGTGTCTCAAGTTTTGGGCTGTCGTGTGATCATTTTCATTGGCTTTCATGTACTTTTAAATTTCCTCTTTAACTTCTTGGTTAGTCATTTCATTGTTTAGTAGGATTATCTTTAGTTTCCAAGTATTTGTTATCTTTCCACATTTTTTTGTGGTTAATTTCAAGTTTCATAGCATTGTGGTCTGAAAATATGCACAGTATGATCGTGATCTTTTTGTACTTGTTTAGGGCTGATTTGTGTCCCCGTATGTGATCTATTCTGGATAATGTTCCATGTGCCCTGGAGAAAAATGTGTATTCCACAGCTTTAGGATGAAGTGTTCTGAATATATCTGTTAGGTCCATCTGACCCAGTGTGTCATTCAAAGCCATTGTTTCCCTGTTGATTTTCTGATTAGATGAACTGTCCATTGCTGTAAGTGTAAGTCCCCTACTATTATGGTATTATTATCAATGAGTTTCTTCATGTTTGTGATTGATTAATTGATTTATAGATTTGGGTGCTTTGACGTTTGGAGCATAAATGTTTACATTGTTAGATATTCTTGGTGAAAAGACCCCTTAATTATGATATAATGCCCTTCTTCATCTCTTGTTATAGTCTTTATTTTATAAAGTCTAGATTGTCTGATAGAAGTATGGCTACTCTGGCATTCTTTTGGCAACCATTAGCATGATAGATGATTCTCCATCCTTTTCAATCTGAAGGTGTCTTCAGGTCTAACATGAGTCCCTTGTAAACAGCATGTAGATGGATCTTGTTTTCTTATCCATTCTGTTACCCTGTGTCTTTTGAGTGGAACATTTAGTCCATTGACATTTAGAATGAGTACTGAGAGATATGAACTTATTGGCATTATGTTGCTTGTAGAGTTGGTGTTTTCGGTGGTGTTCTCTGGTCCTTTCTAGTCTTTGTTGCTTTTTTTTCCCCCTGTCTTTTCTCCCCCCTTAGAGAGTCCCCCTTAATTTCTTTTAGGGCTGGTTTAGTGGTCACAAACTTCTTTAATTTTTGTTTGTCTGGGAAACTTTTAATCTCTCTCTCTATTTTGAATATCCAGCCTTGCTGGATAAAGAATTCTTGGCTGCATATTTTTCCAATTCAGCACATTGAATATATCCTGCCACTCCTTACTGGCCTGCCAAGTTTCTGTGGCTAGGTCTGCTGCAAACCTGATGTGTCTTCTCCTGTAGATTAAGGATTTTTCCCCTTGCTGCTTTCATAATTCTTTCATTGCCTGAGTATTTTGTGAATTTGACTATGATATGCCTTGTTGATGGTCAGTTTTTGTTGAATCTAATGGGAGTCCTCTGTGCTTCCTGAATTATGATGTCTGTGTCTTTCTCCAGGTTAGGAAAGTTTTCCCATATGATTTGCTCACCTAACCCCCAAACCCTTTCATCATCTTCTGGGACCCCTATGATTCTTATGTTCCCCCCCGCCTTTTTTTTTTTTTTACTATTATTTGTCTCTTTATGGAAGAAGGTTGAGGGCCCATGCATTAGGTTTTTTTTAAATGTTTATTTTTGAGACAGAGACAGAGCTTGAATAGGGGAGGGGCAGAGAGAGAGGGAGACACAGAATCCAAAGTAGGCTCCAGGCTCTGAGCTGTCAGCACAGAGCCCAACATGGGGCTTGAAATCACAAACCCCAAGATCATGACCTGAACTGAAGTTGGCTGCTTAAACGACTGAGCCACCCAGGTGCCCCATGTTTTTCCTTTTTAATGAGTTCTCTAATTTTTAAGTCATACTCTTTTGCCTTAGTTTCCCTCTTTTATTCTGCTTCATTGTTCTCCGTAAGTTTGTCCTCTGTATCACTATTTCGCTGCTCTTCTTCATCCATCCTTGCTGCCATGGCAACCATTCAAGATTGCAGGTCAGTTGTAGCATTTTTTATTTCATCCTGACTAGTTTTTATTTCTTTTCTCTCCACAGAAAGGGATTCTAATCTGTTTTCAACCCCTGCTAGTATTCTTATTATCATGATTCTAAATTTTGGTTCAGACATCTTATATTTGTGATGATTAAGTCCCAGCTGTCATTTCTTTCTGTTCTTTCTTTTGGGGTGAATTCCTTCATTTCATCATTTTTAAGGAAGAAAAGGAATTAATAAAATTAAAAAAATTAAAATTTGAAAACTAAAAACAACACACACACAAAAAATCAAATAATGGATGGTAGATCCTAGGTGTTTTGGTCTGATTGTTGAAAGGAGCTTGATAGAGTAGAGAGAAAATGGAAAGATAAAAGAAAAAAAAAGAAGAAAAGGAAAATGTTTGAAAATTTGAAAAATGAATGCAATGAAATGGAATAAAATGAAAGATGAAAGCAAAATACAATTTGAAAAATTTACAAAGTAGTAAAAATATAGTAAAGAAAAATAAAAATATTTCTAATAAAAATGGAAAATAAAAATAAACTTTTTCTATATTCAAGAATAAGAAAAGAAAAAGAAAAAAGTGAATAAATTGACCAGCAAACAGACTGAAATATGATTGAAATTACATTGATTTCCCCTAGAAGTCAAACTCTGAGGCACTTTACAGTCTGTAAACTAAGCAGGTGGAGAGATTTTTGGGGTTCCTGAAGAGCGAGGGTGGCCCAGTTGGGTAGGGCTTGGTGTAATGGCTCAATTCTCTACTAGATGGTGCTGCTTAGCCCCCTGGGGTGGATTGTTGTGGCAGGTGTAGGCATGTATGTGGATGCATAGGAGGAGTGAAAATGGCGTCACCCAGCTATCCAGACTGTAGTATCAGAACTCTGTTCTCTCCCCTACTGGCAGTTGAGCAC
Source organism: Suricata suricatta (assembly GCF_006229205.1). Classification (NCBI taxonomy): domain Eukaryota; kingdom Metazoa; phylum Chordata; class Mammalia; order Carnivora; family Herpestidae; genus Suricata; species Suricata suricatta. Next base: position 56,208,775 of record NC_043710.1, read on the forward strand.
CCCTCCTTTGTCTCTGGCTTCCATTCACTCCCCGCTTTTACATTGTCCATGACCAAGCCATTAGGCTGCCAGGCCTCCTGAGATTTATCTCAGATGTGGCTGTGTTTCCCAATCCCTCACTTTTGAGGGACTGTGGCATTGACCCATTCTCACCCTCTGGGGGAGGGTCTCACCAAGCAAAGGCCCAGTGCCCGCCCATCTCCAGGAACATTCATAGAAATGTGCTGCTGCTGATCTCCAGAGACTGCAGCTGGGTGCCAGCTCACCCCAGAAAAAGTTCATGTGATTGTGTAGCAGCAGCATTTCAAGGACTCTGGTAAATCACAACATACATCTGGCACCAGGCTTCCCCCTTAACATCCTTGTTCCACCACCTTTGAGTGTGGTTGTTCTCCAGGGTCTGCTGGGACCTTTGCCTGTGGGGTGGTCGCACAGCCTCTATCAAATGTCCTCCCAGCAGGGGAACTGCCCCTCTCTGTGAGGCCCTTGGACCCCTCGGACCTCGCTCTCTGCTCCTGGGGATTCACCCTTCGCACGGGAGCACTCCCAGGTATTGAGCTACGGAGTTTCAGACTCTGTGCTCCCATTTATAGAGTCTTAATGGAATTAAAATCCTCTCCTTTCTCCCTTCTCCCTTTCTTTTTCAGTTGCTTGCATACTCTTTCTTTTCTCTCCAGCTGCATTCAGAGAATTGGGGGGATGCTTTCCCATACTCTCCCTCCTCTTTCTGTCCTCTCTCTGCAAGCAATAATAGCCCCCTGTCCTCCATGGCTTCTCTTTCCCCCAGTTCACTTCTCTGTGCCACATACCCCCCAAGTTCTGTGGTTCAGGTTGTACAGATTGTTGTGTTAAACCTCAAGTCAGTTTTCTAGGTGTGTTGATCTCGCTGTATTTCAGAAACCAAGACTAATTCTTAATTGTTGCTATTGTTGGCTTTGCTTTTTAACCCCAAGGCAACAACCAGTGCAAAATATTTGTTCTTTAGCTTTATTTATTTATTTATTTATTTTTTTGACCACACTTCAGTTTATTGGCATCATCAATCTAGAGCAAGACAGGGTGTTTCCCTCCCCCCCCCACGAAGGGAGATCGTTTCTGGTTTGCTATAGCAGGAACCCATGCCTCTTCACCTTGAAAATGCAGCATATCAAGCTCTAGGCGGGTAGATTACTCCTTTTTCATTTTCACAATTTGTATGGTGCTGCCGGAAGTCTTCTCAGCATTTGCTTTGAATTCCATCTTTAGTGCATCCCTCACTGCTTTGGCACAGATCTGGTAGTATCGGATGTAGCTGAGTCCAGCCTGTCACCTGTACGCCACCATGATGTCGCAAGAGTGAGCATGTTGAGCCGAATCGCGAGGACACCTGTATGTCGGCTCAGCGCGGCCCAGCTGCAGGAAGGTCCTCTTTAGCTTTATTTTTTTGCAAGTATGATTGAAAATTAGTAGCCGGAAAATGCTTTGATATACCTTATGTCATTTAAAATTTTATGAAAACCCTAGGGCAGGCAGTGAAAAGAGAATAAGAGGAGATTAGGAAACTCTTAATGTACTGTAAGTATACAGCAAGACACTACATTAAGCCTTTTATATTATTACCTCATTTATCTCTTACAACAATATCTACAAAGTAAGTAGCATTATCCCTATTTTGTAGGTGAGCCGATGATGCTTCATTTGCCCAAGATGATACGGCTGGTAATAAGTACAGAACCACTAGAACCTGGGTTTTTATTCCAAGGCTCATCTTATGTTCATAATGCCCTGCCTCCTCCAGATGAGGAGCAGAGGCCTCAGCCTTAAATTTCTTTGTAAACAGTGTATTTTGACCTGTCCTCTGGACCACAAGGTAGCGGCATAAATTGCAGGACATTGGAACTGTGATAACTTTTTCGGTTGCCTCTAGGACTAAAGACCTGCCTTACCTCTCTGCCCTCTGTGGCCTACAATTTGGCGATTCTCCTCACTTAATTCAGTCATATCTGGTTTATGGGAACAAGGAAAGTTTTTCAGTTCAGCCTTTTTTGGCTAAGGGAGTAAATGTTATTTTTGATTATGCATAGTATCTTAGCTTTTATCATTTCATATTGCTTAAGAATGTGGAGCAGTTAAATTTTAAGCTTTGGAGCATATGTTTGGCAAGAATCAAGTGAAAGCAGACTTACTTAAAAATTAAGAGGGCTTTATGTCTAATGGGCAAAGTAGTCTCAAACTGCCGTGTGATGTTTGTTCTGATAGACCACTGAGTAAAAAATGTTTTGAAGTCTACAGTTGCCTAAAACTCTCCTTCTGTGTGTAATTTGTATTTTTAGCTGAGAGAAGAAAAGTTACAAGAGGAGAAAACCTCTGAAGATCAAATCCACAAGCTGTTATCAGAGGATACAGAAACAGGGAAAAGAAAGATGGATGAACAGAAAAAGAGAGATGAGCCATTAGTACTGAAATCAAATCTGGAGCATGTAAGTAGATCAGTTTTGATGGACATCTGGCCCCAGTTCAGTAATTATCCCAGGAGATGTGGATCTGAAAACGTATGTTTGTGAGTTATGAGACCAGGATAGTCACTGAGTATGTAGTTTAAGAGTAGTGGAAAAACTTAGTGTCCAGATGACAGCTGGAGAAAATAATTCTGAATGAGACAATGAGACTTGGGTGAAAAGATTAAGGGAACAGTAGAGAAAAAAAGTGAGTGAGGGGAAAAACCTAGTACAGAATACTACTTGTGTAAATTTTACAAATATGTCATCATTTTGATCTCTGTGTTGTGATTTGACCTTTGAGGGTTTAAAAAAATTTTTTTAATGTTTTTTATTTATTTTTGAGAGAGAGAGAGAGAGAGAGACAGCATGAGCAGGGGAGGGGCAGAGAGAGAGGGAGACACAGAATCCGAAGACAGGCTCCAGGCTCTGAGCTAGCTGTCAGCACAGAGCCTGACGTGGTGCTTGAACCCACAAACCGTGAGATCATGACCTGAGCCGAAGCCGGACGCTTAACCAACTGAGCCACCCAGGCGCCCCTGACCTTTGAGTTTTATATGTCTTTCCTTTAAGCTTGTATTTGATTTCCCATTTTTCTGTGCCTTAAGCGACACAGTGCTAGATATAAGGTAGGACTTCAATATCAGATTACTTAGTTTAAACTCTTAGTTAAACCTAAATTACTTAGTTTAAACTAACCCTAACCCTTAGTTTAAACTAAGCCTAGACTTCTAATCTTGCCAAATCTTGCCTGAATTGTTTTTATCACCTTGTTACCAAGCAGATTACTCAAAAAGGTTGTAAATGGTGTATTTAATGTTTAATGTATGTATGAAAGCACCTTTGGAAGGCCTATGGGGTGCTCAAATGGATTAATTACAATTGGGTTTTTTTCTTTAGTAAGTCTTATTGGATCAGACCTTTTTCTGTTGCTTGCTGCATGGTCTTTTAGAATAGTTTGTGATTTAGACTTGTTAGTATTTCAGGTTGACTTTCTAATGAGCCGGAATTAACAAAAAACATAGAATAGAGGAGGGGGAAAATCTCTGCACCTTCAGAAGTCTGCTCTTTATATCGATCCCAGCATTGTAACAAACTGTATGACTCTGGCCAGATTACTCCATTTCTCTGTGCTTTGGGCTTTACTCTTTGCAAAGGTATTTTTCCTGATCTTCAGGAAATTAAATTATTTAAGCTTTCTTGGTAAATATGACCCAGAGGAACCTTCTCTTTAGGACAAACCAATCTTGACAAAGAGAGCTTACCCTTTACTGTGGTACTTTGGTAGAAAGAACCTGCTGGTTTTGGCCTTGGCAGATCCAAGTTTCCTCCAGGAAAAGATCTCTAGTATTAATTCATGTCACAGCTGGGGAATTGCTCTGATTGTTTTTTCTTTTGCCACTATCAACTTTGAAATAGAAATCAACTGCATTTTGTAAATTTAAAAGGAATCGTAACCTAATTGTAATCTTTGAAGGAATTAGGAAGTATTAATTCTCAGACTTGTTTTTATTGGTAGTAGTCAGTTTCCAAACATTTTATATACAAAAACAAATTGAAGAAAATCTCACCTATGAACACTTAAAGTTTTAAATTTTTTGCTATTTTACCTCTTTCTCTGTTTGCTTTTGTCTTTTTTGAGGACTTTTAGGTGGCTCTGATTTTACTTTAAATATGTCTTACGAGTTTTTGGTGTTAAAAAAAACAGTTTATTTTAGCCAAGGCTGTGTTCAGATGGGGCCCAAAGAGAGACTCAAGTGGCCTCGATGGAGAGCCAGCCGAGCCAGTTTTCTTTTTTAAAGAGAGAACATTATGATGAGGGTTTAACATTATCATTTTGTTTTTTGCCCCAAAAGACTCGATGACTCCCCATATCCTATAGACTTAAATGAGAATTCTTTACTCCAACATACAGGTCCTTAGTATAATTTTAACTGATCTTCCACCCTTGCTGGTACCCCCAAATTCTAGAGAAAAGAAATGTTTGCTTTCTCACAAATATATAGCTTTATGCTTTTCTTCCTTAAGAGTCTTTGCTCTTGTATTTTCATCTAATTGAAATGCCACCCTGCTCACCTGTTTGAAAAGCTTTTCATCTGTCCAAGCCCAGCTCAAAAGCTGTCACCTTCCTGGAACCTACTAGGGATTCCTCACTTGTTTCTCAACTCCTATCATCCACTCTGTCCCCTCCCAAATTTGTAACTTTTACAGGATTTGCTTCATTCTCCCATACATTATGGTTGTATATTTGTATTTCTCTACTAGATTTATAAGTTTGTTGAGTAAGGGAAATGTATCTCAACTATTTTAAAATCTCCTACCCTATCTTGTACATCATAGGTGTTGGATACATGTTTATCAAGTTCAATTCAAATGGAGGGAAGAAAGTGCTTATTCTAGATTACTACCATCTGTTATCACTTTGGAGTGGCACTTTGTCAAGTGGACTTGACAATCTATTATGATTTTGTTACAGTATAGTTAATACCAAAAATAATGTGAATTGTTGGAAAACAATCTGTATAACAATTATAGTCTTATCAAAGATTATAAAGCAGAAATTGTTGTAATTGTTGCTTGTCATCTAACAATTTAGAGATAACTCTTACAAGCATTTTGGTAAATAATCTTCCAGACCTCTTTTCTACATACATGTAAAGAAGCTTCAAATGTTAAATTGAAAGACTCAAAATAAGACTCTAAAATAAAACAAAGGTAGCTGAGTATCAACAAGATGGAAAAAGCTGACTCTAGGGGTATCTAGAAGCCCTTGCAGAGAAAGTGACATTTATGATGCCTCTGAAGGGCCAATGAGTATTTTTTTTAGGCAGAGAATGTGAGTAGGACTTTAGGCAGAGGGAACAGCATTTCCAGAGAACAGAGGCTTTGAAAGTCTGTGAAGGTACACGGAGAGTAGAAAGTAGTTTGGTTGTACTAGAGCTCAAGGAGTTCCCTTTGTGAGGACTGCTGGGAGAAAAATTATGAAAGAAGGTTGGATCTAGTTTATGAAGATTACTGTATCATACTGAGGTGTTTCCACTTTATCCTGAAGTCACCAACAGTTAAGCAGGGGGTAACAGGATTATATCTGTGTGCTTACTAGTATGGTAGGATTAGAGGGGATAAAAGGCTGGAGAGAACAAGACCAGTAAGTAGATTATTGCAACAGTCCAGGCAAAAGAGGATGAAAATCTAAGGAAAGGCAATGACAATGAATATACATGGGAGAAGTTTGATTTGAAAGGCATTTTAGGAGTAGAATGGGGTAGAGAGAACTAGCATGAAGGCCCTTGAAGATGGATAGTCTGGATTTAAGTAATAGTGTTAGCTGCTTATTAACTCTACAGTCCTACGCAGATTAAATATTCTGAGCCTCAGTTTTCCATCTGTAGAAGACAGGTAATGCCTTCATAATAGGGCCGATATAAAGCATAAATGAAATAAAATATTTAGAAGTGTTGGGGTACTCAAAACCTCTATACAATATTATTTTGATTTTGAAGAAGGGGGAAAGAAAGAGTCATAGATGACATTTAGCCTCTAGCTGGGTTGGTAGTGAGGCTTAAAGAGGAAAATAGTGAGTTTAATTTTGGATATATTAAGTTTGAGGTATTTGGGATATCCAGATTGGGATCTCCAACAGGCAGCTGGAATCAGAGAAATGACATGATAGATGTGGAACAGTAGCTATGGGAGGGTTCATGGGAACACTAAATAGACAACGTTGTCTCCCTTGTCTCCTGCCAGTGTCCCGCGCGCCTCTCAGATTCAGAGAATGAAGAACCTTCCCGAGGCAAGATGACACAGACACATCGCTCGGCATTTGTTTCCAAGAACAACTCCTACTCCTTAGCGTTCCTGGCAGGGTAAGAGACTGATGCTGAAGTCAGTCAGGGTTCTTTCATTCTGGAGTAGGAGACTAAAGGGCCGGGGTAGGGGGAGCAAAAGTATTTGTTGTAGCTACTTTTGGGAGGGAGAGGTGTGAATGGGGGAAAGATGTGGGAATTGGGTTTTCAGAGATGGATTAGGAACAAGGGGCTGATCTAAAAGTAATTTTTACTCATTTCTGGTGTCCTCAGGGTAGTATTAAGCTAATTTCTCTGCTGCAAAGTATGACCTTTCTATCCTGGGAAGGAACAACAATGTCAGCTTCTGCTAACAACATCCATTGATTTCTCTTTCTGGATTTTTTTCTCTTAGTAGGAAGTAAGGCCACAGTTGATTTTATTTTCAGCACCTAGAACTAAAATATATCTTGAGTAGGTTTCAAGAGGACAAACTGTAAAGATTTTAAGATTCCTTGTTAAGGAATCTCTTGATCTTTTAGACTTTTCAGGCTGTGGGGAGGAAAAGGAGGGAGAAATTGGATGAATATTTGATGATGGATTAATGAAGGGCTAGATGGAAATAAAAAGGAAGAAAGATAGAAGAAAACAGAATGAGAGGAAAGAAGGCAGGGATAAGGGGAGGGATAAATAAATAGGAGTAAAGGAAGAAGAAAGGGGGGGAGGAGGTAAGAAGGAATAATTAATTCAATAGACATTTTGTGAGCAGCTACTATATGCCCTGCACTCTGTTTTAACGTAAAGACAAAAAGACACAATCTTTATGCCATTTTGTTGTTGTTTTGGGTTAAAGCCAGCATTGCTCACCCTTCTATCTAGGGTTCCTCTTTTCCTTCCCAGCAGCATATAAAGTAGATCTCTCTTTCTTGCTGCCCCTATGGATATATACTTGGGTCCTTTTTAATACTTTTTATTGCTAATCACTAATAAATATGACCCCCCAAAAGCTACCAAGTTTAAGAATGTTATAATGTATATACTGTTATGATGTAATTTTTATACCTAAATCCTTTTTGTATGTATTCTTTTGAAGCGGTCTGATTATCCTGTTCTGAGAATAGAATTAATTAAACCCGGCTTCCCTTAAAGGCCTCCCCTTCTGCAGGTAATGGCAACTCCTTCCAGGAAGGCTCTTTCCTAGAGTATTTATTCATTCATTTGACATTTGTTTAATGGCCACTGTATTGTAGCCACTTAGGTTTGATTGATGTAATCTGAACTCAGTAAGTGAGATATAAGCCAGTTTACTTTCCATTTATGGTAAAGATGAAACTTGCATTGTGCATAGGAGCTTGAACTATAGATGCCCTCTAAAGTTAAAAAATTCAAGACTGCTTGACTAAGGCTTTTTCAGTTGCTGATTGTGTATATATGTATTTCCCTCATGTATAGCAGGCATATTTTAATGATTATAAGAGAGGTCTACTGAGAAGAGAAAACAGATCATGTCATTCATTCCAATCAAGTCACAATAAATACTTACTGAAACAAATAAATGTTTCTTTTAGGCAGTCTGTGATAAGTTAATTAATATCTCATAATTTGAAATGACTTGGAGAAAAGAGAAATTTGTATTAAAATCCAAATATGATGCCAAGGCCAAATTGCCCCCAATTTAGTTGGAGTGGATATTGGTCAGGTGAATTACTTATCACCAATTTCAGTCTCTGATAATTCATTCTTTGAAAGGGGGTAGCAGGTTAATATGTTATTACTTAGAAATGCCTAGCAAGGAACTTAGAAAATAATTCTCTGCAGGGTAAAATGTAAAGCCCTTATTTAGGGATATGCTTTCAGTGATGTGTAGCTCTGGAATATCTGTAATACATCTTCTTTCCCTGCTCCTCGGCCCATCCTTGCCCTTACTGTATATCATTGAGCCACAGTGGAACTAATTTATTAGAAAACATTCACTTAACATTTACCATTAAGGAATGCTTATGATTCGTCTTACACATTTCTGGGTTTCAGCATTCATTTTTTTCCCCAGGTACCCAAGGTTGTGTGCTGAATTCAGTTATTAATAAAGTACAGTTATTAAAAACACTTCATTGGATTTGGTTGGTAGGCTTATCTTTTTAGGACAGAGTTTGCTGATGTCCTGGACACCTTAGATTGGGAAATCTATTACAGTTATGTTGTGAATTGCCTATCTTATTCAGTCAACATACTTTTTTCCTTAGATAAGAAAATATTTAAATTTCAGTTCCAAATGATACTTAGAAAAACAATAGGACATGTTAGTGCTGAGATTGTTGCAGGTGAACTAGGGACCCCCTGAGCCCTGAGGCCTTGACCCAGACCATCCCAAAGATGTCTCCAAAGGCTCTTGGTCTTGTTACAAGAAAGAATTCAAGGATAGAGCAGACAACCGTTGAGCAGTGTTAAGTAGAAAAGTTTATTAAAGTGAGAGTATGCTCTCCAAGATGTGAGAGGAGGCAAGCTCAAGGCAGAGCGGTGCGAGCGGTGCACCCTGGGGTTTGGGTTTCTTTTATTGACAGTTGTTAACTAGGGGGTGGAATATTTATTACTTGGGGAGGGGATTTCTTGGGAACAGGATTTCACACCTTACTTGTCTGCGTCTCTATCTGGCCTGGTTGGTTTGATCTGACTTCTGTGGCTTTGTTTTTCGTGCTTTGCCAGGACAGGTCTCTAACTTCCCTGCTAGGCTAGCGAGCCCCACCTCCTTTGCTGGCCTCCAGGCATCCTGTTAAAGCTTAACTAAATGCTTACTCTAATACAATGAGATGTAGCATGTGGATATATTAAAAAATAGTATGGTGATGCTGCACAGCAATGTAACTGTAAACTTAAAATGGTTAAAATGGTAACTTTTATGTTACACATATTTTACTACATTTAAAAAAAGTATTAGCATTATTAATGTTTTCTGGATATTTCATATGCATTCCCCCCCACCCCCATGTGTTAAGCAACAAAAAACAAAAGTATAGGTCTTCTCTGTAAGTTCTTTTCTGAAAGACAGGTCATATATAAAAGCTTTCAGAGTTTTTTTTCTTTTTAAGTTTATTTATTTATTTTGAGAGAGAGAAAGCACAAGTCTTTGGGAGGGGCAGAAAGAGAGGGAGGGAGAGAATCCCAAGCAGGGATTCTGTGTGGAGCCCAACCCAGGCCTTGAGCCCCTGAACCATGAGATCCTGACCTAAGCTGAAGTCCGACACTTAACCAACTGAGCACCCCAAAGCTTTTAAAGTTTTTACAACTGTATTTAAAGCAAATCAATCTGTATTTGTTTTACTTATCTACTTTGTAAACTTTTCTGTCTTAAGCCCAAAGGCATGGTGGTAAGAGTGAGTAGGCCTGATAGGATGATTATTTTGGACGGAATCCATTAGTTGATTTTGCCTATGAATCTTGCCAACAGCTCTGTTTCTTTTTATTTGAAAAATTCAAAGCAAAGAAAGCTTTGATGCACTATTCATAAAGTTTCAGAGCCCTACTGAAAATGAAACTTCTTTCAAGTAGGCAGAGTAAGAGTTAATCCAAGATCATTTCTAAGTTAATCACAAAATATATGTTAATTGAAAAAAATTAACTTGAGGGGCACCTGGGTGGTTCAGTCAGTTAAGTATCCAACTTTGGCTCAGGTCATTCTTGTGGTTCGTGAGTTCAAGCCCCACATCAGGCTCTGTGCTGACAGTTCAGAGCCTGGAACCTGCTTTGGATTCTGTCTCTCTCTCTCTTGGCCCCTCCCCCACTCAAACTCTGTCTCTCTCTCTCTGAAAAATAAACATTAAAAAATTTTTTTTAATTAACTTGAACCATAAGATTTTTAATTGTAAAGTTAAACTTTTATTTTGAATATCTGAAAAATTGGTTTAAATTTATTTCCCTCTACTCCTCATTACCTTCTTCCCCACTAGAATCAAATCAAAAACCTGACTGCAAATTCTTCTAAAAGCTGAGCCTGGAAAAACTTTCTCTGTTGAGGTAGTGTCTTTTCAAAAGGCTACGTGTCCACTTACATTTTTCTCTTTGCTATTGCTGTTGGGAAGTTTAGGAATTAGGACAGAGTTTTCAATTCAGTCATCATGACTTTCAACAGGGCCTACAATTAAAAAAAATTTTTTTGTATACTTTTCCATTTATTACTTAATGTGATCTATATCCTCTGTTAAGCCTCAGTCTTTATATATTTTTGCAGTAAGTCACTTCAGATTCTTCTCGGAAATAGGGCGTAACTGTAAAAAGGAATATAATTAAGCCACCTATCCTCTTTCAAGTTTAAACAATGGGAAAAAAAAAGAATTAAAGTGATGCAGTAATGCCAGTACTGCTATTCCATATAAAATTGTATCTTAAGTAAATGGCACCCAGCAAGATTTCTGCCATGTGATAAGTGACTGCCCTGTGCCAGTGACTATTACTGCTGGTATTTTGTTATATTCTTTTAGAATGTAGACTCTTAGAGCTGAAAAGGACCTTTTTTGTGTGTTTGTGGGTGGGTTGTTTTTATTTTTATTATTTTTATTTTTTATTATTTTTAAAGTATAATTTATTGTCAAATTGGCTAATATATAGTGTGTAAAGTGTGCTCTTGGTGGTTGGGATAGATTCCTGTGGTTCATTGCTTACATACAACACTCAGTGCTCATCCCAGCAAGTGCCCCCCTCAATGCCCATCACCCGTTTTCCCATCTCTTGCACAACCCTACCCACCCTCAGTTTGTTCTCTGTACTTAAGAGTCTCTTATGGTTTGCCTCCCTCTCTCTCTGTAACTATTTTTCCCCTTCTCTTTCTCCATGGTCTTCTGTGAAGTTTCCCAAGATCCACATATGAGTCAAAACATATGATATCTGTCCTCTGACTGACTTATTTCACTCAGCATAATACCTTCCAGTTCCATCCACGTTGCTGCAAATGGCAGGATTTCATTCTTTCTCATTGTGAAGTACTAGTACATTGTCTATATAAACCACGTCTTCTTTAGCCATTCATCAGTTGATGGACATTAAGGCTCTTGCCATAATTTGGCTATTGAAAGTTGAAAGTGCTGCTATAAACATTGGGGTACATGTGCTCCTATGCATCAGTACTCCTGTATCCCTTGGATAAATTCCTATTAGTGCTGTTGCTGGGTCATAGGGTAGTTCTGTTTTTAATTTTTTAAGGAACTTTCACAGTTTTCCAAAGTGGCTGCACCAGTTTGCATTCCTACCAGCAGTGCAAGAGGTTTCCCATTGCTCCACATCCTCGCCTGCATCTGTTATTTCTTGAGTTCTTTCTCTTAGCCACTCTGACTGGTGTGAGGTGGTATCTCAGGGTGATTTTGATTTGTATTTTCCTGATGATGAGTGACATCAAGCATCTTTTCATGTGTCTGTTGGCCATCTGGATGTCTTCTATGGAAAACTGTCTATTCATGTTTTCTACCCATTTCTTCACTTGATTATTTGTTTTTTTGAGTGTAGAGTTTGGCAAGTTCTTTATAGATTTTGAATACTAGCCTTTTATCCGATATGTTGTTAGCAAATAACTTCTCCCATTCTGTCAGTTGCTTTTTAGTTTTGTTGATTATTTCCTTTGCAGTGCAGAAACTTTTTATGTGGAGAAGGTCCCAATAGTTCAGTTTTGCTTTTAATTCCCTTGCCTTTGGAGATGGGTCGAGCAAGAAATCGCTGCAGCTGAGGTCAAAGAGATTGTTGCCTGCTTTCTCCTCTAGAGATTTGATTGTTTCCTGTCTCACATTCAGGTCTTTCATCCATTTTGTGTATGGTGTAAGAACGTGGTCTGGTTTCATCTCCTGCATGTTGCTGTCCAGTTCTCCCAGCACAATTTGCTAAAGAGACTGTTTTTTTCATTGGATACTCTTTCCTGCTTTGTCAGATTAGTTGGCCATATGTTTGTGCATCCATCTCTGAGTTCTGTATTCTATTCCATTGGTCTGTATGTCTGTTTTTGTGCCAATACCATACTGTCTTGATGATGACAACTTTGTAATACAAGCTAAAGTCCAGGATTGTGAGGCCTTCTGCTTTGGTTTTCTTCTTCAATATTACTTTAGCTCTTTGGGGTCTTTTGTGGTTCCACACAAATATTAGGATTGTTTGTTCTCACTTTGAGAAGAATACCAGTGCAATTTTGATTGGAATTGCATTCAATGTGTAAATTTCTTTGGGTAGTATTGACTTTTTAACAATATTGATTCTTCCAGTCCATGAGCATGGAATTTTTTTTTCCATTTCTTTGTGTCTTCTTCAGTTTCCTTCATAAGTTTTCTATAGTTTTCAGCATACAGATCTTTCACCTCTTTGGTTAGGTTTATTCCTGGATATTTTATGGTTCTTGGTGCAGTTATAAGTAGGATCAGTTTCTTGATTTCTCTTTCTGTTGCTTCATTATTGGTATATAAAAATGCAATGGATTTCTGTACATTGATTTTGTACCCTGCAACTTTGCTGAATTCATGTATCAGTTCTAACAGTTTTTTGGTGGCGTCTTTCAGGTTTTCCATGTAGAGTATCTTGTCATCTGTGGAAAGTGAAAATTTGACTTCTTGTTTGCCAGTTTTGATGCCTTTTATTTCATTTTGGTGTCTGATTGCTGATGCTAGGACTTCTAACACTATATTAAATGACAATGGTGAGAGTGGACATCCTGTTGTGTTCCTGATCTCAGGGGGAAGGGTCTCAGTTTAAGTACTTTCCTTCTATCTCAACTTTCTCGAGGGGTTTTATTAAGAAAGGATGCTGTATTTTGTCAAATGCTTTTCTTGCATTTATTGACAAGATCATATGGTTATTATCCTTTCTTTTATTAATGTGATGTATCACATTGATTGATTTGTGAATATTGAACCAGCCCTGCAGCCCAGGAATGAATCCCATTTGATCATGGTGACTAATTCTTTTTGTATGCTGTTGAATTCAATTTGCTGGTATCTTGTTGAGAATTTTTGCATCCATGCTCATCAGGGATATTGGCTTATAATTCTCCTTTTTTTCTGGTTTGGGAATCAATGTAATGCTGGCTTCATAGAATGAGTCCGAAAGTTTTCCTTCCATTTCTATGTTTTGGAACAGCTTGAGAAGGACAGGTATTAACTCTGCTTTAAATGTCTAGTAGAATTCCCCTGGGAAGCCATCTGGCCCAGGACTCTTATGTGTTGGGAGATTTTTGATAACTGATTCAATTTCTTCACTAGCTATGGGTCTGTTCAAATTTTCTATTTCTTCCCATTTGAGTTTTGGTAGTGGGTAGATGTCTAGGAATTTGTCCATTTCTTCCAGGTTGTCCAGTTTGTTGGGATATAATTTTTCATAGTATTTTCTGATAATTGCTTATATTTCTGAAAGATTGGTTGTAATCCATTTTCATTCATGATTTTATCTATTTGAGTCCTCTATTCTTTTTGAGAAGCCTGGCTAGGGGTTTATCAATTTTTTTTATTTTTTCAAAAAACCAACTTTTAGTTTCATTTATATATTCTGCCTTTTTTTGGATTCTATATTGTTTATTTCTGCTCTGATCCTTATTATTTCTCTTCTGTGGGCTTTGATATTTCTTTGTTGTTCTGCTTGTAGTTCCTTTAGGTGTACTTTTACTGTATTTGGGATTTTTCTTCTTTTTTAAAAAAATGTTTTAACATTTATTTATTTTTGAGAGACAGACACAGAGAGCAAGTGGAGGAGGAACAGAGAGAGAAGGAGACCAGAATTCAAAGCATCCAGGCTCTCAAACTGCAAGATCACAGTTCCTGAGCTGAAGTCAGATGCTTAACTGACTGAGCCACTCAGGTTTCCCAGGATTTTTCTTATTTGTTGAGATAGTCCTGGATTGCTATGTATTTTCCTCTTAGGACTGACTTTGCTGCATCCCAAAGGATTTGAATTGTTGTGTGTTCATTTTCCTTTGTTTCCATATATTTTTAAATTTATTTTTTAATTTCCTGGTAACCCATTCATTCTTTAGTAGGATGTTCTTTAACCTCCATATATATGGAGGTTTTCCAAACTTTTTCCTGTGGTTGATTTCAAGTTTCATAGCTATAATAGCATTGTGGTCTGATAGTGTTCATGGTATGATCTCAGTCCTTTTATATTTATTGAGGGCTATTTTATGACCCAGTATGTGATCTCTCTTGGAGAATGTTCCATGTGCACTTGAGAAGAATGTGTATTCTGCTGCTTTAGGATGAAAAGTTCTAAATATATCTAAGTCCATCTGGTCCAGTGTATCATTCTGCACCATTGTTTCTTTATTGATTTTCTGTCTAAAGGATGATCTTTCCATTGCCTTAAGTGGAGTATTAAAATCCCCTGCAAATACCACATTCTTACCATTAAGGTTGCTTATGTTTGTGATTAATTGTTTTATATATTTGGATGCTTCTGAATTTTATGCATAAACGTATGTAATTGTTAGCTCTTCTCGATGGATAGACCCTGTGATTATGATATAATGTCCTTCTTCATCTCTAGTTACAGCCTTTAGCTTAAAATTTAGTTTGTCTGATATAATTATGGCTATTTCAGCTTTCTTTTGACTTGCAGTAGTATGATGGATGGTTCTCCATCCTCTCACTTTCAGTCTGAAGGTTCCAAAATGGATCTCTTGTAGACAGCAAATAGATGGGTCTTGTTTTTTGATCCGTTCAGTTACCATATGTCTTTTGATTGGAGCATTTAGTCCATTTATTTTCATTGTTATTATTGAAAGATCTGGGTTTAGAGTTATTGTGTTATCTGTAGTGTTTCATACTTGTAGTGATATCTCTGGTCCTTTGTGGTCTTTGCAACATTCTACTCACAGAGTTTCCCCTTAGGATCTCTTGTAGGACTGGTTTAGTTGTGATGAATTCCTTCATTACTTTGTTTGGGAAGACCTTTATCTCTCCCTCTATTCTGAATGACAGGCTTCCTGGATAAAGGATTCTTGGCTGCAGATTTTTCCTATTTGTCATATTGAAAATTTCCTGCCACTTTTTTTCTGGTCTGCTTAGTTTCATATATAGGTCTGCTACTACCCTTGTGTGTCTGCCCTTGTAGGTTAAGGCTTATTTATCCATGGCCACTTTCAGAATTCTCTTAATCTTTGTATTTTGCCAATTTCTCTATATGTTGTACAGAAGATTGATTAAAATTATGTCTGAAGGGAGTTCTCTGTGCCTCCTGGATTTCAATGTTTGTTTCCTTCCCCAGACTGGGGAAGTTCTCATCTATGATTTGTTCAAATACACCCTTTCTCTCTCTCTTTTTCTAGAACTCCTATGATATGGATATTGTTCTGTTTCATTGAATCACTTAGTTTTCTAATTCTCCCCTTGTGGTCCAGAATTTTTTAATCTCTCTTTTTCTCAACTTCATCTTTTTCTATAATTTTATCTTTTATTTCACTTAATCTCCCTCTGCCTTTTCAATCCTCTCTGTCACCACCTCTAGATTATTTTGCACTTCATTTACAACATTTTTTAATTCATCATAACTATTTTTTAGTTCCTTGATCTCTGCAACAATATATTCTCTGCTGTCTTCTATGCTTTTTTCCAGCCCAGCAACTAATCTTATGACTATTATTCTAAATTCTTATTCAGTTATATTTTTTATATCTGTTTTGATCACTTCTTCAGCTGTCATTTTTTTCTTGAATTTCTTTTGAGGCGAATTCTTCCATTTCATCATTTTGGCTGTTTTCTGTCCCTTCTGTGTTTTACAAGCTTGTTATGTGTGCTGCACCTGCAGGCACTACTGTATGAAAGAGGGACCTGGTGCTTCCGGAGGTGTGTTTTTGGAGTGTTACTTGCTCTCTATTGTTGTGACTTTGGTTACTTTATCTCTCTACTCATAGTAATGTTTTGGACCTTCCATCAGGTGTGCTTTGATTTGTTCATTGAAGTAGCCCTGGAAAGGAAAACAAACAAAAAACAAACAGAAAACAAAAACAAACAAAACAAAAACAAAAAACCGGAAACACCAGCTACAAGTAAACAGCAGGGTGGAGGCAGTGCTGATGGATGAGGCGTATGTCGTCCCATACAAAGAGAGAAATGACAGGGGCAGGGAAAAGAAAGAAAAGTAAAATTGACCAGACAGAGAAACTATTTGGCTTAATACAGAGAGAGAGAGAGAGAGAAAGGAAAATAAAGAAGGAGGCGGGGAGTATGTATAAAGAGAATAGATTAAGTATGTCTGTTTAAATCAACAAGGAATAAGGAGAAAAGGAAAAAATATATATATAACAAGAATTGTCTGAGAATTAAATCAGGCACTGCAACAGCTCTGGTCTGGAGGAGGCTCTGTCTGGTTCATCAGTGTCAATCCTGCTCCAGAAGATACGGAATTACCAGGTGGGGAGGGGTGCGGTTTGTTGTAGGTGGGTCCCGCCTCCCCTGTGGGCCCACTGTCCATTCTCTAAAGCCCCACCTTGGTGGTAATAGGGCAAAAACCAGTTGTCCCAAACCACTGTTCAAGCCATCCTCACTGTGCCGCAGGTGCAAATGAGGCAGTTTGTCCTGCTCTGCCGAATCCCATGCCTCCTGGTGCTTGGCTGGGACTTAAACCCCAATGTCTTTAAGGTTTCCACTCCATCCACCGCAGTTTCAGGGAAGTGCCACTCCACGCGGTCTAATATATGGTCTCTGGCTGTCTCGCGCAGGCAGCCTTTGCCCTTTGAATGGTCCATATACCTTCTTCCCACAGCACTCCAGACAGGGGACTGCTTTCTCCCACTGTGGACTGCACCTCTGAACTAGTTTCTGAGCCCAGGGCTGGCATCTTCCCCAGCTGCATGAACAGGGCAGCCTGCCGGTCCATGGTTCTTTTCTTGTCCAGATAGTCTTAGGCTTCCTCAGCCTCTCTATCTCTTCCCTTTGCCTCTCCACAGAAGGGGATAGCTCCCCTCCATTCCTCTGCTGCTCATTTTATCTCTCCCAGTTTACAGTCATGCACCTATGGCTTGTCAGGTTGTCCCAGTGGGTCCTTGGAGGCGTCTCTGTCACTTTGCTGTCCAGACTCTTGGACCTCAAAGTCCTTTGGCCTCAACACTGCTGTGTTTGAGAGAGGAGGGAACTTTGGATCCCCCTACTTCTCCACCATGTTGGCCCCTCCCTCTGAAAAGGATTATAAATATTATCTTACCTAATTCTTTGTTTTATTGATGAGAAGACTAAATAAAGCCCAGAGAGAGAGAGAACATGGTTGCCAGATCATAGATAGCAAGAATAGTAGGAATCTGAGTTAGAACTGAGGTTTCTTGGCTCTTTCCACTTTACCCCATTTTCCCCATCACCTTTTATAGACCATATACTGCCATTGCCCACCTCCCCACGAGACTTGAAATCCCTTGCAACCAAGGACAGCCTCTTGTTCACCATTATAATTGTGGTACTTAGTACAGTGCTTCGCATATCAAGCCTATACTCAATAAATACTTAGGGGATGTTCGAATAAGTCTTGTGCTGTGGGTAGATTAAACTGGAGTTTTGTCAGAATCGATTGTCAGACTTGTCAAACTTGTAGCATAGGAGGGAGGGCTCTGGGAGCTGTAGAGGGACAGGCTGGCTGGTGGTTGTTTTCAGAGACTAGATTCCATACGATTAATGTGGGATGGAAGGTGTCTAGTACCACACTGATAAGGCTTGTATCTTATAAAGTTTTATATATTACAAAGTTGACTTTAATCTTCTAATGCATTAAAATAGCTTATGATGATATTTTTATAGATTCTATAAAAGAAAAATCTTGTTTCCCACTGAGTAGTAATTAGGCCTTAATTAAGTACAAATTAACCATATATTTTGTTTTCTAATGTCCAAATACTTTAAGCTTGAGTTTGGAGCTTGGTTCAGAGTGGGGCACATCAAAAGAGACCTAAGGTATTTACTGTAAGGTGTGTTTGAGGGGAGATAGAGACAGAGACTGACAGACTCAGTGATAATAAATGTATGTCCAGTCAGTGATGGAGTAAATTAAAATATGCAGACGTGTCCTGCTTCCTTAAAGTGAACAACTGAAAATACATATGCTTTCAGGTAGCAAAGACCAAATAGAGCACGAGTGGTATGATATTGGAGAAATAGTTCCAGAATTGATAAAAGGAGGCACAACCAGAGAGGTGGGGCTGGGGAGGACAGTCTAGGGAGATGGTAGGGAAGTAGCAGTGTGAGCTTGAGTAAATTCAGCGAACCCCTTTCTGTCTCATTTATGCAAAAGGCAGGTTGTTATGCCATACCTGCTTGCTGGGCAGGGTCTTTTACTGGGTGATTCTGTGTTTGTTTGTCTTTTGATGTTTGTCTATTTCTGAGAGAGAGAGCACAAGCAGGGGAGAGGCAGAGAGAGAAGGGGACAGAGGATCTGAAGCGGGCTCTGTGCTGACAGCCGGGGGACTGGTATAGGACTTGAACCCACAAACCGTAAGATCATGACCTGAGCTGACGTTGGACACTCACCCGACTGAGCTACCCAAGTCCCCCTAGTGGATGATTCCTTAAGATTCTTTTCACCTCTAAAACTAAAGTGTCTAGAAGTAGCTTAAAGCAGACTTTTAAAGAGTGGAGAAAATGAGGCCATAGCATGAAAAGAAAGGGGTGAGGGGAATTAGAAAGCTCTGTAAAAATCTAAGGATTAGATTTAGCAAGTTGTGAGTGGGGAATAGTCAAATGGTAACCATGAAGGAGAGGACTATGAGAGAAAGATGAGGTATGAGTTAAACCAGAGAAGGACAGATACCATATGTTTGTACCCATAGGTCTAACAGGAGAAACCTAACAGAGGACCATAGGGAGGGGAAGGGGGAAAGAGAGCTGGGGAGAGTGAGGGACACAAATCATGAGAGACTATTGAATACTGAAAACGAACCATGGACTGAAGGGGGAGGGGGAGGGGGAGGGAGGGAAGGGCGTGATGGTCATGGTGGGGGGCACTTGTGGGGGAGAAGCACTGGAAACCAATTTGAAAATAAACTATTAAAAAATTAAATGATGGTCTGGGGGCACATGTGGGAGGAATAAAGGGACTGAAACAAACAGATGATCTGGCTATTTAGAGGACAAGTCGAGTTACAAGTAGTGGGATATGGTTGCAAAGGGAAGACAGCTTAAGGAGAAGTGATGTGGAATGTAAGGGGAGCAGCAGGTTTTATAGGTGCCAGTGATTTCTCTACCACACCAGGATCTGGGTTGTTTTCAGAGGGTGGGATGGTGAGTGGTAGCATCAGGAGAACTAGTTTTTTTCTAGTGCTTGCTGTCACATTGAGTACTTTACATACCTTATTTCATTTGGTTCTCACATTAATCCTACAAGATTTATAATACTATTCCATTTTACAGCTAAGGAAAATGTAGTTCAAAGAGGTTAAGTAACTCACCCAACAGCTTCTCACCAGATTAGAGTGGACAAGTTGGAACTAGAATTCAGGTCTCTCTTTATTCCAAACCTATGTGCTTTCTATCAAACTACTGAAGGAACCCTGTGACCAAAGGCTCTGCACTTGGAACCTTGTCTTGAAATGATCTACCTCTGCAAGGGAGAGCTGCCTTCCTTCTGTTTGTTTACTTTATACCCTGCCTTGCTCTAAAAAGATACAGGGTTGCTACAGAAGTAAGTAAGAAGTTGTTCAGTTTTCCTCCTTTTGAGGGGACTGAAATCCTTTTGCATGTACTGGTCCTTTTAGAATACAGCCATGAAAGCAGTATTCCTCCATCTGTCACCAAATGAATACTGGTGTGTGTCCAGAATAGGCAAACAGGTAGAGACAGAAAATAGATCAGGGTTTGTTTAGAGCCTGGGGAGAAGCGGGAGCTTAGGGGTGATAGCTAAAGGGCATGAGGCTTCTATATGAGGTGATAGAAATGTTCAAAAATTGATTGTGGTAATGGTTAAACAACTATGTGAATTAAAAACCATTAAACTCTACACATAAAAAACAAAATACTACTGTACACAAGGCCGATAACCCAGATCATAAATATACAAAGGAAGGATTATAACAAAATCTCACCCACTTCTACGTGCACAGCAGCTACAACTGGGCCTCAGGAAGTTTCTGATATCCTTCAAGTACATGTATATGCGGTCGTGTGGGGAGGGCTCAGACTCCCTGGCCGCGGGCTGGAAGAAGGCTCCTCTCCAGCCTTTAGCTTCTTGGTGGAACTCAGCTCTGCCAGACCTGAGAGTTTAACTAAGAACTACCGTGGTTTGGATATGTGAGAGTGGTGATTGAACAGTTGAGAGCATGAGCTATCTAATGTTTTGTATCATGTGTTACCATTTGAAAACCCTTTGAGCAGTATTTTATAAGCATTAAATCTTCTAGTTTTCCAGCTGCATGTTTATACTGGCTGCCCCTCCTTTCCTTTGTTTGTAAGTCAGATTCAGTGTGGTTTTGGGTATTTTTAGCCTAACTCTACATCCCAGAAACCATCTGGTCTCTTGGCAATGGAAATTTTAAGCCAGTTGCCTTTTAGACAATGCTGCTTTCTCTTGTTTATGACTTCATTATGTGTTTGGAAGAGAGAGCTTCTCTAGATGTGCTGTGTCTGTTTCATGCCACAGCAATAGAATATAAGATCAATATGCTGTGGTAGAAAGAATACAAGTCTTAGAATCCTAGAGATACAGGTTTAAACCTTGGCCTCAGCTGTATGACCTTGAAAGATCACCTCCCTCAGTTCTTTGACTGTAAAATGAGGATGATGATGCTTATCTCATAGGGTTTCTGTGTGGATTAAATGAGATACAGTATACTTAAAATAGGATAGTGCCTGACAGATATTACATTCCTAATTGATGTTTAAGTTTCCTCTTTTTTTCATAATAAATAGGCATTTCTGTGCATATTTTTATTCATTCATAAGAAATCTATTAAATATATCCACTACATATTAGGGTTTGGGGGTACAGAAATGGATATACACAAAGTAAGAGTAGTAGTTACTTCACTTATTTTTTTCTAATAGTTTATTGTCAAATTAGTTTCCATATAACACCCAGTGCTTCTCCCCACAAGTGCCCTCTACCATGACCATTACCCCCTCCTACTTCACTGGTCTCGACTTTTCTCAGCCAGTAATTTTTTAAAGTTTATTTATTTCTTTTGAGAGAGAAAGAGCAAGAGCGAGAGTACATTGGGGAGGGGCAGAGAAAGGGAGATAGAGAATCCCAAGCAGGCTCCATGCTGTCAGCACAGAGCCCAAAGTGGGGCTTGATCCCATGAACTGTGAGATTGTGACTTAAGCCAAAGTCAAGTTGGACACTTAACTGACTGAGCAACCCCTGTACCCCTCATCCAGTATTTTGAAGTCTCTTATTTTAAGCAACTAGTACAATAATATGTTCATGTCTTATAAGATGTTTTTACAATAATTTTTGTGGCTCTTCATGTAACAATAACAATGTAAAAGGGTGAGAATAGAGTTATATAGGAACAAAAAAAGCTTTTAATGCTATTGAAATTTAATTAGTATTAATTTTGAAATAGATTGTTGTAAATTAAGATGTTTATTGTAATCCCCAGAGCACCCACTAAGAAATTATCTAAAACATATTTAGTAAAGGAATAAGAAGAGAATCAAAATGGTATACTAGGAAATATCTATCACAAAAGAAGGCATTAATAGAGAATTGAGGAACAAAAATGGTATAGAGTATATGGAAAACAAATAGCAAAATGGCAGAAGTAAATCTTTATCAGCAATTACATTAAATATAAATGAACTAAAACTCTCCAAGTAGAAGACAGAGATTGGTAGAATGGATTTTTTAAAAAAGAAGATCCAAATACAGGCTGAGACTCAATTTAGATCCAAAGACAAAAATAGGTTGAAAGTGAAAGGGTCCAAAAAAATATTCTATACAAACAGTGACCAAAAGAGAACTGGAGTGGCTAAACTAATATCAGACTGTATAGGCTTAAAGACAAAAATTATTATAAGATACAAAATGGGCATTGTATAATGATAAAAAGATCAATTTATTAAGAAGATATAACCATTGTGTGGGGCATCTGGCTGGCTCAGCCAGTAGAGCATGTGACTCTCGCTCTTGGGGTCATGAGTTCAAGCTCCATTTTGAGTGGAGAGATTACTTTAAAAAATTGTAAACACATATACACCTAATTATGGATGCATAAAATATATGAAGAAAAAACTGACAGAATTGAAGGGAAGAGTAAACACCTTAATGATCTTAGTTGGAGACTTTAGCACCCATTTTCAATAATGGATATAATATTACAGATGAAAGGCAAACAAGGATATAGAAGACTTGGACAATATTGTATAGCAGCTAGACTTACTATACATAAAGCATTTTACCCCACAACAGCAGAACACACATTCTACTTTAGTGCACATGGAACGTTCTCCAGGATAGACCATATGTTACAGCATAAAACAAGTCTCAATAAATTTAAAAAGATTGGAATAATATGAAATATCTTTTTTGGCTGCAACAGAAGAAAACTTGGAAATTTTACAAATATGTGGAAATTAAATAATACATTAAACAAAACCCAATGGGTCAAAAAATAAATCACAAGAGGAGTGCCTGGGTTGCTCAGTCAGTTGGTCATGATCTCGTGGTTTGTGAATTCAAGTCCTGCACTGAGCTTTGTGCTGACAGCGCGGAACCTGGAGCCTGCTTCTGATTCTGTGTGTGTGTGTCTCTCTCTCTCTGTCCCTCCCTCACTCGTGCTCTGTCTCTCTCAAAATAAAACATTAAAAAATTTTAAAGAAATCACTAGAGAAATTAAAAAATACCTTGAGAGAAATGAAAATGAAACCCAACAAACCAAAACTTTTGGGATGCAGTAAAAGCAGTGCTTAGAGGGAAATTTATAATTCTAATGATCTACATTTAAAATGAAGAAAAATCTCAAATAAATAACCAGATCTTCATCTGTGGATCCGCCCACCTGACTCACAGGCACTCCCGGCACTAAACACACTTCATTCACACCTCCACCCTGTGGCCTACTTCCCACATTTCTACCCATGACTAGTGAGCAAGTATAGAAAGCCAGCCAGACTCTGTGGGCAAGGGAGAGACCACAAACTTCAGCCTCAGTGCCACCCTTGGAAAAGCAAAAGGGAGGTTTTCAGTGTATGGCCTGGTGTGTTGAAGGATCAAGAGAAGTGATACAAGCTTAAGAATCCTGGCCCTTCGTAGGAAAGTGGATGGACCTTGAGGGTGTCATGCTGAGTGAAGTAAGCCAGGCAGAGAAGGACAGAAACCATATGTTTGCACTAGGTCTAGCAGGAAAACAAGAGAGACCTAATGGAGAACCAGGGGGAATGGAGGAGGGAGAGAGAGTTGGGGAGAGAGAAGGATGCAGAACTTGAGAGACTATTGAATGCTGAGAATGAACTGAGGGTTGAGGGGGAGGGGGGAAGAGAGGTGGTGGTGATGGTGGAGGGCACTTGAGGGGAAGAGCACTGGGTGTTGTATGGAAAACAATTTGACAATAAAATATTATGAAAAAAAAAAAGAATCCTGCCACAAGAGGGAGCAAGAAGCAATGAGCAACTATGTCCATAGAAGATCTGAGAAAGCCTCAGAATCCCTACCAAGGCAGATGGAAGGTATGTTTTTCCCAAAGGCAGTTAATGAAGACTGGAGGAAGTGATTGCTACTTGAAATATGAAGGTAGCAATGCAAAACTTCAAGAAACATGAAAAATCAAGGAAGTATGACACCATCAAAAGATCACAATAATTTTCTAGTAATGGATCCCAAAGACATGAAGATCTGTGCTATACCCAATTAAGAGTTCAAAATATCTGTTTTTGGGAAGCTTACTGAGCTACAACAAAACACAATTAAACTAAAGACAACAGTACAGTAAAAAAAAAAAAAAAGAGAAGTTTAATAGAAATCATAAGGAAGAACCAAACAGAAATTCTGGAGCTGAAGAATACAGTGAATGAAAAGAAAAATGCAGTGGAAAACATTAACAGCAGTATGGATTAATAGCAGAAGAAAAGAGAAAGGGAAACAGTGAGGAAAGCCAGTATGACCTGAGGGATACCATGAAAAGAAATAATTTGCAAATTATTGGAGTTTCAGAAGGAGAAGAGTGGGAGAGGGAGAAGGGAGCTGAAAGGTTATTTAAAGAAGTAAGAGTTGAGAACTGTTCAAATCTGGGGAAAGGTCTGGATATCTACATTTGGGAAGCTCATAGGTCATCAAACCAACTCAACCTAAAGAGATCTTACCAAGACACATTATAATAAAGCTGTCAAAAATCTAAGACAGAGTGAGAAGCAGTGACAGAAAAGAGAATTGTAACTTATAAGGGAACCCCCATATGCTATCAGTGGAATTGTCAACAGAAACCTTATAGACCAAGGGAATGGAGTAATATATTCAAAGGGTTGAAAGAAAAAACCAGCTAACCAAGAATATTGTAGCCAATAAACTTGCCTTTCAGGAATGAAGGAGAGAAAAAGAGTTTACCAGACAAAAGCTGAGGGAGTTTATCACCATTACATCAGCCTTACAAAAATGCTGAAAGGAACTCCCCAGAGTGAAACAAAATAATGCTCATTAGTAACAATGAAAAATATGAAAATATATAACATACTGGTAAAGGTAAATGTATAGTCGCATTAGAATCCTCTAATACAGTAATATGGTGGTGTATTAACCACTTAACTCTAGTATAAAGGTTAAAGGGCAAGAGTATTAAAAATAACTATAAAATAATTTGTTAATGAATACATATCAAGTGTATTGTTTAATCAAAAAAGTAAAGGGGTAAATCTCTTGTATATGATGAAAGTTAAAGTGTTACCAGTGTAAAATAGGGTGTTATATATATAAAATATCTATAAAATGAAAAAAAAAGCAAAGCAATAGTACGATAGCAAATCATTAATTCACAAAGAAATGCTGAAAGAGAGGGGAAAAGGATCAAGGGAAGTATAAAACAGCTGGAAACAACAACTATGATGGCATTAATCACTCCTTACCTATCAGTAATTACTCTATATGTAAATGGATTAAATTTTCCAATCAAAAGTCATAGAGGGGCACATGGATAGCTCAGTCAGTAAAGCATCCAACTCTTCATTTTAGCTCGGTCATAATCTCACAGTTTTGAGATTGAGCCCCATGTGTTAGGCTCTGCACTGGGCATGGACCCTGTTTAAGATTTTGTCCCTACCTCTCCCTCTACCCCTTCCCTACTCATGCTCTCTCTTAAAAAATAAAAATAAAGGCATAGAGAAGCTGGATGGATACAAGACCCAGCTATATGCTGCATACAAGAGACACACTTCAGTTTTAAGGACATATGGGCTCAAATTGAAGGGATGGAAAAGATACTCCATGCAAGTGAAAACCAGATGACAGAGTAGTTATTCTTATGTCACACAAAATAGACTTAAACCAAAATGGTAATGAGAGACAAAGGAGGTCATTATATAGTGATAAAGGATCAGTTCATCAAGAGGATAAAACAGTCATAAATGGACCTAACCCTGGAGCACCTAAATATATTAAGGAAATATAGATCTGAAGGGAGAAATAGTATATAATATGGTGGAAGACTCTAGTACATACTTTAAACAGTGCTTAGATCATTTAGACAAGAAATTAATGAGGAAATGTTAGAGTTGAACTCTACTTTGGACCAAATGGACCTAACAGACATACACAGAACATTCCATACAACAGCAGCAAAATACATATTCTTCTTAAGTGCACCTGGAACATTCTCCAGGATAGATAATATGGGTCACAAAACAAGCCTTAGAAAATTTAAGAAGATTGATATCCCTCCACAAATATTTTTTCCGACCACAGTAGTATGAACTAGAAATCAATAACAGGATGAAAACTGAAAAATACACAAGTATGAGAAAATTGAACAACATGCACCTGAACAACCAGTGAATCAAAGAAGAAGTGAAATGAAAAATATCTTTAAACAAATGAAAATGGAAGCAGAACATACCAAAACTTATGTGATGCAGCAAATCATTTCTAAAAGGGAGTATAAACATTGGGGTACATGTGCCCCTCTGCATTAGCACTCCTGTATCCCTTAGGTAAATTCCTAGTAGTGCTATTGCTGAGTGAAATAAGTCAGTCTGAGGACAGAAATCACATCTTTTCACTCATATGTGGATCTTGGGAAACTTAACAGAAGACCATGGGGGAAGGGAAGAGGGAAATAGATACAAACAGAGAGGGATGGAGGCAAACCACAGGAGACTTTTAAACACAGAGAACAAACTGAAGGTGGACAGGGGCGGGGGGAGAGGGAAAATTGAGGATGGCACTTGTGGGGATGAGCACTAGTTGTATGTAAGCCAATTTGACAATAAATTATATTTTTAAAAAGTATATAATAATAAACACCTATATTAAGAAAAAAGAAAGATCTTGAACAACCTAACTTTATACCTCAAGAAACTAGAAGAAGAGCAATCTAAACCCAAGTATGCAAAAGGAAGGAAATGACAAACATTAGAGCAGAAATAAATGGAGACCAGAAAAACAGTAGAAAAGATCAATGAAACAAAGAGTTGGTGTGTTTTTTTTAAAGATAAAATTGACAAACCTTTAGCTACACTAACTTAGAAAAAAAAGAAGACTCAAAGAAATAAATTGGAACTGCAAGAGGAAATATCACAATTGATAACCAGAAATACAAAGATCATAAGAGACTACTATGAACAATTATAAGCCAACAGGTTGGATAACATAGAAAAGGAATTGATAAATTCCTAGAAGGACACAACCTACCAAGACTGAATCATGAAGAAATAGAAAATCTGAACAGATCAATAACAAATAAGGAGGTTCAATCAGTAATAAAATATCCTCCAACAAAGAAAAGCTCAGGACCAGATGGTTTGCCTGGTGAATTCTCCCAAACATTTAGAGAAGAACTAATGCCAATCTTTCTACAACTTTTCCAAAAGACTGTAGAGGTGGAAATACTCCCAGAAACATGTTATGAATCCAGCTTTACCCTGATACCAAAGCCAGATAAGGACACTACCAGGAAAGAAAAATACAGGTTTAACTTGTTGGGATGAGCACTGGGTGTTGTATGTAAGCCAATTTGACAATAAATCATATATTCAAAAAAAGAAAACCTCAGGTTTATATCCCTGATTATGAATATAGATGCAAAACATCTCACCAGCACATTTGTGAACTGCATTCAATAGCACATCGAAAGTCTCATATACCATGATTAAGTGGGATTTATATCTGGGGTACAGTGATGCTTCAAATAGGCAAAGCAGTGAATGTGATATACTACATTAACTGAAAGAAAGGAAAAAATCATGATTATTTCAATAGATGCAAAAAAGTATTTGACAGAATACAACATCCTTTCATGATAAAAACGCCTAACAAATTTGGTACAGAAGGAATGTACTTTAACATAATAGAGGACATATATGACAAGCCCCCAGCTAACAACATACTCAGTGGTGAAGAAGATTGAAGAAAGTTCCTCTAAGGTCAGGAACAAGACAAAGGTGCCCAACTCGTATTACTCCTGTTCGACATAGTACATGGAGTCCTAGCCAGAGCAGTCAGGCAAGAAAAAGAAGAAAACAAGGCATCTGAATTGGAAAGCAAGAAGTATAATTGTTTGTTTGCAGATGATATGAATTTATATGTAGAAAATCCTAAAGACGCCCCCCCCACAAAACTGTAGAGCTAATCAGTGAATTTAGTAATGTTGCTGGATACAAATTAGCATACAGAAATCATTTGTGTTTCTACACACTAACAGTGGAATATCTGAAAAAGAAATAAAAGAGCCTCATTCACCATATAAATAAATAAACAAGCAAGCAAGCAAACAAAAACAAACTTAGGAATAAGTTTAAGCAAAGGGGTGAAAAATCTATACACCGAAAACATTAAGATATTGATGAAAGAAATTGAAGACACAATTAAATGGAGAGATAACCTGTGTTTATGGATCAGAGGAATTAATAAAAAATTCCATACTACCTGCCCCCAAATCCATACTACCCAAAGCTATCTGTGGATTCAGTGCAATCCCTATCAGTATTCCAATGACATTTTTAAATAGCAAAAACCTAAAATTTGTATGGAACCATGAAACACCTGAATAGCCAAAACAGTCTCAAGAAAGAACAGATTTGAAGGCATCACACTTCTTGACTTCACACTATATTACAAAGTTATATTAATCCAAACAGTAAGGTGCTGCCATAAAAATAGACACATAAGCCAATGAAACAGAATTGAGAGCCTTGAAATAAACCTGTGCATGTATGATCAACTAATACTAGACGAGGGAGCCCAGATCCTCAGTGGAGAAAGGGTCGTCTCTTCAACAAATGGTGTTGGGAAACCTGCATAATCACATGCACAAGATGAAATTGGACCCCTATTTTGTATCACTCACAAAAATTAACTTGAAGTAGGTTAAAGACTTAATACATAAGACCTGAAGGTATAAAATTCCTAGAAGAAAACATAGAAAAAAAACAACATAGGGGAAGAGTTCCCTGACATTGTCTTGGCAATGATTTTTTTCAATATGACACTAAAAGCACAAGAAACAAAAGCAAAAACAGAAACAAGTGGGGCTACATAAAACTAAAAATCTTTTTCACAGCAAAAGAAACAATCAGCAAAATTAAAAGGCAACATGAGGGATGGGAGAAAATATTTGTAAATCATCTGTCTGATGAGAGGTTAATATCCAAAATATTTAAGGAATTCATACAACTCAATAGGAACCCCCCCCAAACAATCCATTTAAAAAATCAGCAGAGGAACTGAACCTTTTCCCAAAGAAGACATATGAGTGGCCAACAGATGCGTGAAAAAGATGCAAAACATCACTGATCATCAGGAAATTCAAATCAAAACCACAGTAGCACTACACACTTGTTAGAATGGCTATACTCAAGGGGACAAGAGGTAGGTGTTGGTGAGGATGTGGGAAAAAAATGTACTGTCGGTGGGAATGTAAACTGGTATAGCCGCTATGGAAAAAAGTATGGAAGTGCCTCAGAAAATGAAAATAGAGCCGCGATATGATTCAATAATCCCACTTCTGGGTGTATATCCAAAGAAATGCAGTCAGGATCTCCAGGAGCTATTCGCAGTCCCATATTAATTGTAACATTATTCACAGTAGCTAAGATGTGGAGGCTGAGTACCTATCCATGGATGAATTTAAAATGTGTGGTGTGTATACACACATACACACACACAGTGCAATACTGTTCCGCGATGAGAAAGAAGGAAATTCTGCCATTTGTAGCAACATGGATGGACCTCGAGGACATTATTCTAAGTGAAGT
Source organism: Suricata suricatta (assembly GCF_006229205.1). NCBI lineage: Eukaryota > Metazoa > Chordata > Mammalia > Carnivora > Herpestidae > Suricata > Suricata suricatta. The sequence goes on from NC_043710.1 coordinate 56,238,364, forward strand.
AAGTCAGAGAGAAAGACACACACTGTATGATATCACTTACATGTGTAATCTTTTAAAAATCCAAACTCATAGAAAAAGAGGGTAGAAACGTGATTGCCAGGGGCTGGAGTAAATGGGGAGATGTTGGTCAAAGGATACAAACGTCCAGTTGTTAAGTTTTGGGCATCTCATGTATGGCATGGTGATTATAGTTAACACTGCATTATATTCTTGGAAGTTGTTCTCAAGTATACTTGGAAGTTAAATGATCTCACCACAAAAAAGAAACGGTAATTATGTGAGGTGATGTAGGAGTTAACCTTTTGGTAGTTATTTCACAGTATATAAGTATATCATCAACATATTGTATACTTTACATGTATGCTATCTATTATATCTCATAAAATTATATCTCATAAAGCTTGGGGGAAAAGCATCCAGATTGCAAAGGAAAAAGTTCACAGATGACATGATATTATAAGAAATCCTAAAAATATTAGGATTATAAAAAAAATAAGCTAAGACATTTAGCAAAGTTACAGGATACAAGATAACCACATAAATATCAGTTGCATTTCTGTACATTAGCAGTGAAATTCTGACAATGTAATTAGGAAAGCAATTCTATTTACAGTAGCATAAAAAAAGAACAGGTTGGGAATCAATTTAACCAAAAAATGTAAGGCTTACACGCTGAAAATTACAAAACATTGATGAAATAGTTGAACACTTAAATGAAGGAAAAGACCTTCTATGTTCATGGATTGGAAGACTTAAAATTATTAATGTGGCAATATTCCCCAACATGTTTTTTAGATTCACTCTAATACCTATTAAAAGTCTCCTTTTTTTTGCAGAAATGAACATGTGATAGTAAAATTCACATATTGGAATTGCAGAGAATCCCAAATAGCCAAAACAGTCTAGAAAAGATCAAAGGTAGAGCATTCACACTTCCTGGTTTCAAAATTGATGGCAAAGCTACAGTAATAAAAAGAGTGTGGTATACTGAAATAGAATTAGATATATCAATCAGTGGAACAGAATTGGGAGTCCAGAAATAAACCCATATATATATGGTCAGTTGATTTTCAGAAAAGGTACCAAGGAATAGTCTCTTCACGTATGGTGTTGGGACATCAGTTAGATATCCGTTTACTAAAGAATAAAATTGGACCCAGATTTGGATCCAGAGAGTTTAAGTGTATAATTACTGCTCTTATAAAACTTTTGTGATATGGTAGGGTGGACTTCAGTGACTGGATGTGCCTAAGGGTCAAGATTATCTTTCATTGGAGCCACCTGGGTGGCTCAGTGGGTTAAGCAGCTGACTTCAGCTCCGGCCATGATCTCACAGTTCGTGGGTTTGAGCCCTGCGTCAGGCTCTGTGCTGACCGTTTGCTCAGAGTCTGGAGCCTACTTCTGATTCTGTGTCTCCCTCTCTCTCTGACTGTCCCTGCTCACTCTCTGTGTCTTTCTCTCTCTCAAAACTAAATGTTAAAAAAAAAAAAAAAGATTATCTTTCATCAATCTGTCTTTCATGCCTTGCACTGAGTTGGTGCTTAGTAAAGTCAGCTGACCAAGAGAATGGAAGAGACAGACAGTGACCATTTCAGCCATACTGAGGTTTACCAAAAAAGACTAAAAAATTTTTTTTAATGTTTATATTTATTTTTGAGTCAGACAGGTTATAAGCAGGGGAGGGGCAGAGAGAGAGGGAGCCACAGAATTGAAGCACAGAGCCTGATTCAGGGCTCGAACTCGTGACTTGATCATGACCTGAGCCAAAGTTGGACGCTCAGCAGACTGAGCCACCTGGGTGCCCCAGAGGTTTACCAAAAAGATTTTAGATAGTCAGAAACTACTTTGGGTGTCCTTGTTATATTTGAGAGTGGCTTATTCCCTGGGCCTTTTCTTTCACTACAATGGAATTTAGGGGGCATATGAAGAGGTTCCCCCAGCAATAGGTAGCTGTCATTTGTACATCTGATAATTTGGGCATGTAGCCAGTGTCTTTAAAATTGACTCTGCTACTGCTGACAATATGGATTAAAAATTTATATTGGGGCACCTGGGTGGCTCAGTCAGTTCGTCTGACTTCAGCTCAGGTAATGATCTTGCAGTTTGTGGGTTCAAGCCCCGCATCAGGTTCTGTGCTGACAGCTCAGAGCCTGGAGCCTATTTCAGATTCTGTGTCTCCCTTTCTCTTTGTCCCTCCCCTGCTCGTGCTCTGTCTCTCTGGCTCCAAAATAAATAAACATTTAAAAAAATTTTAAATTATACTAAGCTAATTCTTAATGGAGTATTTGGACCTTCAAATATAGGTCCAGACTCAGTTTAAATACTTCTATTGATACGGAGCTCCGTATCTCCCAAGGTAGCTATCAGTGAACTGCTCTACTGAAAGTTACAAAGCTCTTTCTTATGTTGAGCAGAACACCTTTTTCTCTAAATGACTACTATTTCTTCTGTTGATGCCAAACAAGTCATGTATTTGAAATAATAATGCCTTCTCTTCTGGCCCTATGTTCATTCCTCCTGACCCAAAGTATATGTTGTTCACCCCAGCATTTTAGTGTCATGCAGTTTACTTCTGGGTGGCTTACACAACTGACAGTTTGTGTGTGTTCTGGGAATGCAAGTGAATTTCAATACGATGCCAGGTAAAATACAAAACAAGCTGATTTGTAAGCAGCTGCCTTTATGGGGTGATGATGTCTAAGTTTCCTACCTGTTTCAAAATGCATTTCCCACTAGCTGGTATAATTCTCACAGTATTTGTTTAGGTTCAGTGTTGAATTTTCTTGGTAAAGTGCAGACATGTGATACAGGTTGGCTACCTCTTTCTCCTATTAATAAGCATACATTAGTTCAGCAGACTGGACCCGTATAGTAAGGTGATGTGGCCACGAGACGTAGGATTCGAGGGTTTTGAATGGGAGGACTAGCACAGAAATGCTGGAATAGAAGCCATCGTGGGCAGGGGCCCCTGGGTGGTGGAGTTGGTTGAGCAGCCAACTCCTGATTTCGGCTCAGGTTGTGGTCTCACAGTTTGTGGCTTCAAGCCTCCTGTTGGACTCTGAGCTGACAGTGTGGAACCTGCTTGGGATTCTCTCTTCCCTCTCTTTGCCCTTACCCAGCTTGTGCTCTCTCTCTCTCTCAAAAATAAATAAATGTTAAAAAAAAAAAAAGTACTGTAGGTGGGTAGGACAAGCCTTCGCTAGGGACATAGGGAAAGGAAAGGCACTATGGGAATGTACCTTATTACCTCCTTTGTAAGTTTTCTGAGTTAATCCTGGCACAGTGAAACTTAAAAAGTAAATCTATGGAAGAGTAGCTAGTAGCTATGATGATGTGTTTATTCCAAAGCTAAATAGAATCATTCGATGAAATAATTTCTGCTTGGGATCAGCTGCATGGCTATGTGTCCACCTTGACTTCTAGCAAATTTTTATTTATCCTTCAATCTACATGTGCCACAGGGAAGCTGTCCAACCCTGTCCTCACTCTATCCGGGTCATTAATAGCTCCCTCTCTTATGCCATTCTGTGTCCGAGGCATACTTTTTTGGGTGTCACTTCATTGTATTGTATGATGTGTTTGCCTGCCCCACTGGACTCTGATTCCTTGAAGACCTGATGTCTTCACGACACAGGAGACTGGGTCTCATTCTTCTCAGTATTCCAGTGCCTACACGTGCTCCTCAGTGACTGGCATGGGAAGTATAATTGCTTGTTGAATAGAGTTGTAGCCCAGGGGAAATAACACTGCACACATTTGTAAAGGCATTATGCTCACCAGACACGGATTAGGCACAAGTTGGAGATCAGGAAACAAAGGTGAGTAATAAGATAATCAAAAATTCCCACTTACAGTCCCCACTTCTCAGTGGGGTAGGTGACAGTCCCTTGCACATAATCCTTATACAATAAGATTTATATAATAATACAGGTACTGTGGGTTTTGGATTGGGTTGTAAAGTCATAATGTTGCATGTGTAAGACAAAAAAACCACATGTTCTTGAAACCTCTTAAAAAAACAGGATTTAGGCCTTTGGAAGCTCAATGTAATGAATTAGGGAAGAGACTGCATTTAATTTTGACCCCCTACATTAAAAATTCAGTGCACTGCTATGTATTTTGTAAGTACTTAAATATTTATTTCTTGGCTGACTTAGATTGTTTGAGGAGAGGTTTGGGCCTAATAAGAGGAAAACAGCTGTTGTTGTAAAGGTGATTTTAACACTCTCTCCAGCCTATGGAAGAAGGCGAAGTATCCCTACATCTCTCTAAGCACGAGCAGAACAGCCATTCTGTTCTGCTTTCATCATTTAAGCAGGCTCTGGTGTGGAAACAAGGGCTTCCACTGACTGGCCTCTCTGGAGAGCACTTTCTCTTTTGACAGCATTTGTTCTTAGAATGTTTTGTTGATAAATCAATTCATTTCCTATCTGTAGCTTCCCAAGGGAACTGTCTTTCTTGGTGGGTGGGTGGCTTTGAGAGCACAGAAGAGAATGTCATTCTTTTCCCTTAGTTAGCATGTGGGCTACTTTTGTTGTTGTTTTTTTTTTTACAGTTGAATATTATAGATATTTTATATAACCAAAATATAAACATAAACAGCACCATAATATTAAAGATATTCATAATTATTGATACAAAATTATCAGTAATTATCTCTGGTAAACATAGTGATAACATTTTTATATATTTCATTTTGTATAATTAACATATAGCATTAAAAGTTAAAAACAAAAGAGGGATAACATTAAATAATTCAAGAGGACAATTTTAGTTACCTAAAAAATATATAGTATAACTATAGGTCTCATATTACAGAAATAGCTATAATGTAAGCTCATAAATTTCTTCAGCAAGAATAAACCTTAATGTTTTATGTGAACGCTATCCATGTTTAATCATCTTTGTTTTAACAGCTATTTATTGAGCACCTTATGTGAAGTGCTGGTGCATACTTAAGTAATA